>NW_027250788.1:1947500-2138106 GCF_044704955.1 Pristiophorus japonicus | reverse complement strand
GAGTGCGTAGGGGGGAGGGGGAGAACGAGTGGTTGGGGGGGAGAACGTGTGAGTGGGGGGAGGGGGAGAACGAGTGAGTGGGGGGGAGAACGAGTGACTGGAGGGGAGGGGCAGAACGAGTGAGTGGGAGGGAGGGGAGAACGAGTGAGTGGGGGGGAGGGGGAGAACGAGTGAGTTGGAGGGGAACGGGAGAACGAGTGAGTGGGGGTTGGGGGGGAGGGGTAAACGAGTGCGTGGGGGGGAGAACGAGTGAGTGGGGGGAGGGGGAGAACGAGTGAGTGGGGGGAGGGGGAGAAAGAGTGAGTGGGGGGGAAAGGGAGAACGAATGAGTGGGGGGAGGGGGGGGAAAGAGTGAATGGGAGGGAGGGGGAGAACGAGTGGATGGGGGTGGAGGGGGAGAACGTGTGAGTGAGGGGGAGAACGAGTGGGTGGGGGTGAGGGGGAGAACAATTGAGTGGGGGGAGGGGAGAACGAGTGAGTGGGGTGGGAGAACGAATGAGTGGGGGGAAGGGGGAGAATGAGTGAGTGGGGGGGAGAACGAGTGAGTGCGGGGAGGGGGAGAACGAGTGAGTGGTGGGGTGGGGGAGAACGAGTGAGTGGGGGGGAGGGGGAGAACGAGTGAGTGGGGGGAGGGGAGAATGAGTGAGTGGGGGGGAGAATGAATGAGTGGGGGGGAGGGGGAGAATGAGTGAGTGGGGTGGGAGAACGAGTGAGTGGGGGAGGGGGAGAACGAGTGAGTGAGGGGGGGAACGAGTGAGTGGGGGGGAGTGGGTGGGGAGAACGAGTGAGTGGGGAGGGGGAGAACGAGTGAGTGGGGGGGGAGTGGGTGGGGAGAACGAGTGAGTGGGGGTGAGGGGGAGGTGTAGAACGAGTGTGGTGTGGGGAGGGGGAGAACGAGTGAGCGGGGGGGAGGGGGAGAACGAGTGAGTGGGGGGTGGGGGAGAACGAGTGAGTAGGGGGGAGTGGGAGAATGAGTGAGTGGGGGGAGTGGGTGGGGAGAACGAGTGAGTGGGGGATGAGAACGAGTGAGTGGGGGAGGAGAACGAGTGAGTGGGGTGAGGGGGGAGGGATAGAACGAGTGTGGGGTGGGGAGGGGGAGAACGAGTGAGCGGGGGGGAGGGGGAGAACGAGTGAGTGGGGGGGAAAACGAGTGAGTGGGGGAGAGGGGGAGAACGAGTGAGCGGGGGGGAGGGGGAGAACGAGTGAGTGGGGTGAGGGGGGAGGGATAGAACGAGTGTGGGGTGGGGAGGGGGAGAACGAGTGAGCGGGGGGGAGGGGGAGAACGAGTGAGTGGGGGGGAGAACAAGTGAGTGGGGGGGCAGGGGGAGAACGAGTGAGTAGGGGAGGAGGGTGAGAACGAGTGAGTGGGGGGGGGAGAACGAGTGAGTGGGGGAGGGGGAGAACAAGTGAGTGGGGGGAGGGGGTGAAAGAGTGAGTGGGGGGAGAGGGAGAACGAGTGAGTGGGGGGGAGGGGGAGAAAGAGTGAGTGGGAGGGAGGGGGAGAACAAGTGGGTGGGAGTGAGGGGGAGAACGAGTGAGTGGGGGGAGGGGAGAACGAGTGAGTGGGGGTGGAGGGGGAGAACGAGTGAGTGGGGGGGGGAGAACGAGTGAGTGGGGGAGGGGGAGAACAAGTGAGTGGGGGGAGGGGAAGAAAGAGTGAGTGGGGGGGAGAGGGAGAACGAGTGAGTGGGGGGGAGGGGGATAAAGAGTGAGTGGGAGAGAGGGGGAGAACAAGTGGGTGGGAGTGAGGGGGAGAACGAGTGAGTGGGGGGAGAGGAGAACGAGTGAGTGGGGGGGAGAACGAATGAGTGGGGGGGGAGGGGGAGAATGAGTGAGTGGGGGGGAGAACGAGTGAGTGGGGGGGTGGGGGAGAACGAGTGGATGGGGGTGGAGGGGGAGAACGAATGAGTGAGGGGGGTGGGGGAGAACGAGTGAGTGGGGCGGTGGGGGAGAACGAGTGGATGGGGGTGGAGGGGGAGAACGAGTGAGTCAGGGGGGTGGGGGTGAACGAGTGGGTGGGGGGGAGGGGGAGAACGAGTGAGTGGGGGGAGGGGAGAACGAGTGAGTGGGGGGGGGAGAATGAATGAGTGGGGGGGAGGGGAGAATGAGTGAGTGGGGCGGGAGAACGAGTGAATGCTGGGAGGAGGAGAACGAGTGAGTGGGGTAGGGGTGGATTAATGAGTGAGTGGGGGGGAGAAAGAGTGAGTGGGGGAGAGAACGAGTGAGTGGCGCGAGGGGGAGAATGAGTGAGTGGAGGGGAGGGGGAGAACGAGTGAGTGGAGGGTGGGGGGAGGGGGAGAACGAGTGAGTGGGGGGGGAGAACGAGTGGTTGGGGGGGAGAACGAGTGAGTGGGGGATGAGGGGGAGAATGAGTGAGTGGGGGGGAGAGGGAGAAAGAGTGAGTGGGGGGGAGGGGAGAACGAGTGAGTGGGGGGAGGGGGAGAACGAGTGAGTTGGGGAGGAGGGGGAGAACGAGTGAGTGGGGGTTGGGGGGGAGGGTAGAACGAGTGCGTGGGGGGAGGGGGAGAACGAGTGGTTGGGGGGGAGAACGTGTGAGTGGGGGGAGGGGGAGAACGAGTGAGTGGGGGAGGAGAACGAGTGACTGGAGGGGAGGGGCAGAACGAGTGAGTGGGGGGGAGGGGGAGAATGAGTGAGTGGGGGTAGGGGGTGAACGAGTGAATGGGGGGTGGGGGGAGGGGGAGAACGAGTGAGTGGGAGGGGAGAACGAGTGGTTGGGGGGGAGAACGAGTGAGTGGGGGATGAGGGGGAGAATGAGTGAATGGGGGGGAGAGGGAGAACGAGTGAGTGGGGGGGAGGGGAGAACGAGTGAGTGGGGGGGAGGGGGAGAACGAGCGAGTTGGGGAGGAGGGGGAGAACGAGTGAGTGGGGGTTGGGGGGGAGGGTAGAACGAGTGCGTGGGGGGGAGGGGGAGAACGAGTGGTTGGGGGGGAGAACGAGTGAGTGGGGGGAGGTGGAGAACGAGTGAGTGGGGGGAGAACGAGTGTCTGGAGGGGAGGGGCAGAACGAGTGAGTGGGAGGGAGGGGAGAACGAGTGAGTGGGGGGGAGGGGGAGAACGAGTGAGTTGGAGGGGAGGGGGAGAACGAGTGAGTGGGGGTTGGGGGGGAGGGGGAGAACGAGTGCGTGGGGGGGAGAACGAGTGAGTGGGGGGAGGGGGAGAACGAGTGAATGGGGGGGAGAACGAGTGACTGGAGGGGAGGGGCAGAACGAGTGAGTGGGGGGGAGGGGGCGAATGAGTGAGTGGGTGGTAGGGGGTGAACTAGTAAATGGGGGGTGGGGGGGGGAGGGGGAGAACGAGTGAATGGGGGGGGGAGGGGGAGAACGAGTGAGTGGGGCGTGGAGGGGAGGGGGAAATGAGCGACTGGGGGTGAGGGTAGAACGAGTGAGTGGGGGGAGGGGGAGAACGAGTGAGTGGGGGGAGGGGGAGAATGAGGGGGGGTGGGGGGAAGGGGGAGAATGAGTAATTGGGCGAGGGGGAGAACACGTGGGTGGGGGAGGAGTGTCAGAACGAGTGATTGGTGGGTGGGGCGAGAACGAGAGGTTGGGGGGAGGGGGAGAACGATTGAGTTGGGGGGGAGGGGGAGAACGAGTGAGTGGGTGTGGAGGAGGAGAACGAGTGAGTGGGGGAAGGGGGAGAACGAGTGATTGGGGGGAGGGGGAGAACGAGTGAGTGGGGGGGAGGTGGAGAACGAGAGAGTGGGGTGGGAGGGGGAGCACGAGTGAGTGGGGGGAGAACGTGTGAGTGGAGTGGGAGAACGAGTGAGTTGGGGGGGAGTGGGAGAACGAGTGAGTGGGGGGAGGTGGAGAACGAGTAAGTGGTGGGGGGAGGGAGAGAAAGAGTGAGTGGGGGGGAAGGGCGAGAACGAGTGAGTGTGGAGGGGAAAACGAGTGAGTGGGGGGGAGGAGGAGAACAAGTGAGTGGGGGGGAGGGGGAGAACGAGTGAGTGGGGGGGAGGGGGCGAACGAGTGAGTGGAGGGGAGGGGGAGGAGGAGGGGAAGTACGAGTGATTCGGATGTGGGGGGAGGGGGAGAACGAGTGAGTGGGGCGAGGGGGAGAACGAGTGGGGGGGGGTGGGGGAGGGGGAGAACGAGTGAGTGGGGTGAATGGAAGAGTGAGTGGGGGGGAGACGAGTGAGTGGTGGGAGGGGGAGAACGAGTCAGTGGGGGGGGGAGAACGAGTGAGTGGAGGGAGGGGGAGAATGAGTGAGTGGGGGGAGGGGGAGAATGAGTGAGGGGGGAGGGGAGGATGGTGAGGGGTAGAGTTCGTGGGGGGCAGAACGAGTGAGTGGAGGGGAGTTGGAGAATGAGTGAGTGGGGGTGAGGGGGAGAACGATTGAGTGGGGGAAGGGGGAGAGTGAGTGGGGGGGAGAACGAGTGAGTGGGGGGGGAGAACGAGTGAGTGGGGGGGATAACGAGTAAGTGGGGGGGAAGGGAGAGAAAGGGTGAGTTGGGGGGAGGGGGAGAACGAGTGTGTGGGGGGAGGCGAGGAGGGGGAGAGTGAGTGGGGGGGAGAACGAGTGAGTGGGGGGGGGAAACGAGTGAGTGGGGGGGAGGGAAAGAACGTATGAGTGGGGGGGAGGGGGAGAACGAGTGAGTTGGGGGGAGGGGGAGAACGCGTAAGTGAGTGGGCGGGGAGAACGAGTGAGTGAGAGGAGTAGGGAGGCGATGGAGAGAGTGGGGGGGAGGGGGAGAGTGGGGCGCAGCGAGAGTGAGGGTGAGAACGAGCGAGTGGGGGGAAACGAGTGAGTGGAGGGTGAACGGCGAGGAAGAGAACGAGTGAGTGGGGGGGAGAATGAGTGGGTAGGAGGGAGGGGGAGAACGAGTGAATCGGCGGTGGGATGGGGAGAACGAGTGAGTGGGGGGGGAGAACGAGTGAGTGGGAGGGGGAGAACGAGAGAGTGGGGGGGAAGGTGGAGAACGAGTAAGTGGGAGGGGGAGGTGGAGAACGAGTGAGAGGGGGGAGAACGAGTGTGTGGGGCGTGCGGGGCTGGGGGAAAATGAGTGAGTGGTGGGGGAAAGGGGGAGAAAGAATGAGTGGGGGGGAGAACGAGAGAGTGGGGGAGGAGGGGGAGAACGAGTGAGTTGTGGGGGAGGAGGAGAACGAGTGAGTGGGGGGGAGGGGGAGAACGAGTGAGTGGGGGGGAGGGGGAGAACGAGTGAGTGGGGGGAGGGGGAGAACGAGTGAGTGGGAGGGAGGGGGTGAACGAGTGAGTGGGGGGGTGGGGGAGAACCAATGAGTGGGGGGGGAGGGGGAGAACGAATGAGTTGCGGGGGAGGAGGAGAACGAGTGAGTGGGTGGGGAACGTGTGTGTGGGGGGTGAGGGGGTGGGGGAGAATGAGTGAGTGGGGGGGGAGAACGAGTGAGTGGGGGGGGAGGGGGAGAACGCGTGAGTTGCGGGGGAGGAGGAGAATGAGTGAGTTGGGGGAGAGGAGGAGAACGCGTGACTGGGGGGGAGGGGAGAACGAGTGAGTGGGGGGAGGAGGAGAACGCGTGAGTGGGGGGAGAACATGTGAGTGGAGGGGGAGAACGAGTGGGTTGGGGGGGAGTGGGAGAACGAGTGAGTGGGGGGGAGGTGGAGAACGAGTAAGTGGTGGGGGGAGGGAGAGAACGAGTGAGTGGGGGGGCAGGGCGAGAACGAGTGAGTGGGGAGGGGGAGAACGAGTGAGTGGGGGAGGGGGAGAACGAGTGAGTGGGGGGGAGGGGGAGAACGAGGGAGTGGGGGGGGATGGAGAACGAGTTAGTGGGCGGGAGGTGAAGAACGAGTGAGTGAGTGGAGGGAGGGGGAGAACGAGTGAGTGAGTGGGGGCGGGGAGGGAGAGAACGAGTGAGTGAGTGGGGGGGAGAACGAGTGTGTGAGTGCGGGGGGGGAGAAGGAGCGAGTGGGGGAGAAGGAGTGAGTGAGAGGAGTGGGGAGGGGATGAGGAGAGTGGGGGGGAGGGGGAGAGTGGGGGGGAGGGCGAGAGTGGGGGGGAGAGTGAGAGGAGTGGGGGGCTGGGAGGGGGAGGGGGAGAGTGAGAGGAGTGGAGGGGAGGGGGAGAGTGAGGGGGAGGGGGAGAGTGGGGGGGACGGGGAGAGTGGGGGGGGAGGGTGAGAGTGAGAGGAGCGGGGGGAGGGGGAGTGAGAGGAGTGGGGGGAGGGGGGAGTGAGAGGAGTGGGGGGAGGGGGGAGTGAGAGGAGTGGGGGGGGAGGGGGAGAGTGAGAGGAGTGGGTGGGGGGAGTGCGGGGAGGGGGAGAGTGTGGGGGAGGGGGAGAGTGGGGGGAGTGGGAGAGAGTGGGGAGCGGGAGGGGGAGGGGAACAGTGGGGGAGAGGGGGGGACAGTAGGGAAAGGGGGAGAGTGAGAAGAGTGGGGGAGGGGGAGAGTGGGGGGGAGTGGGGGGGGAGAGTGAGAAGTGGGGGGGGAGAGTGAGAAGCGGGGAGTGGAGAGTGAGAAGTATGGGGAGGGGGAGAGTGAGGAGTGGGGAGGGGAGAGTAAGAGGAGTGGGTAGAGTGCGAGTGAGAGGAGTGGGGAGAGGAGAGTGAGAGGGGTGGGGAGGGGAGAGTGACAGGAGTGGGGAGGGGAGAGTGAGAGTGAGGTGAGAGGAGTGGGGAGGGGAGAGTGTGAGTGAGAGGAGTGGGGAGGGGAGAGTGAGAGTGAGAGTGAGAGTGGGGAGGGGAGGCACAGGAGTGGGGAGTGGGGAGGGAACAGAGGAGCGGGGAGTGGGGAGGGGGCCAAAGGAGTGGGGAAGGGGAGTGGGGAGAGGAGGCAGGGGAGTGGGGAAGGAATGCAGGGGAGTGGGGAGTGGGGAGCAGAGGAGTGGGGAGCAGAGGAGTAGGGAGCAGAGGAGTTGGGAGTGGGGAGCAGAGGAGTGGGGAGTGGGGAGCAGAGGAGTGGGGGGCAGAGGAGTGGGGAGCAAAGGAGTGGGGAGTGGGGGCAGAGCAGTGGGGAGTGCGGGCAGAGGATTGGGGAGCAGAGGAGTTGGGAGTGGGGAGCAGAGGAGTGGGGGGCAGAGGCGTGGGGGGCAGAGGAGTGGGGAGGGGAGGGCAGAGGAGTGGGGAGTGGGGGCAGAGGAGTGGGGAGGAGGGGCAGAGGAGTGGGGAGTGGTGGCAGAGGAGTGGGGAGTGGGGAGCAGAGGAGTGGGGAGTGGGGGCAGAGGAGTTGGGAGTGGGGGCAGAGGAGTAGGGAGGGGAGACAGAGGAGTGGGGAGTGGGGGCAGAGGAGTGGGGAGGGGAGGCAGAGGAGTTGTGAGTGGGGGCAGAGGAGTGGGGAGTGGGGGCAGAGGAGTGGGGAGTGGTGGCAGAGGAGTGGGGAGTGGGGAGCAGAGGAGTGGGGAGTGGGGGCAGAGGAGTGGGGAGTGGGGGCAGAGGAGTGGGGAGGGGGGGCTGAGGAGTGGGGAGTGGGGGCAGAGGAGTGGGGAGGGAGGCTGGGAGCGTTTGGATGTCCGTTGGCGACGAGCTGGGAGCATTTGCTGGATTTCTGAGCATTCCTTAGAATTTTCACAATTATATAATATTATATAAGAATATAACTCATAATGTAAGTAATAATAATCATATATGTGAAAAAGTATAATAACAATAATAAATGGAGGTGCTGTGCTGGTGCAGAATCTTGTGGTCCCCACGTGGGCAATGCCAGGGGGATTTTTCGTGGGAGGAGGAGCAGGAGGGGGTCAGGGTCAAGGGTCAGGGGGGATTGGGGAAAGGTGTTGGGAAAGGTGGGCGCAGGTAGAATTGTGGGAGGGGGCAGGGTCTTTTCCGTGCTGTTTATACTGTTGTTGTTTGTTCTTTATAATATTTGTTTCTGTGAGAATTTATATTCTTCAAAAATATGTTATTTTATTACTTTGTTGACGTTTTTAAAAATTGCTACTTTTAGATAAAATTTTATTCAATGAAACCATTATTGTACTGTGTCTCACTCACTCCTGGGACATTGACAACTTTTATGAAAGACAACTGTAAATGTGTGATTGAGGGCGTCCCTTGTAAACTCAGACCTTATCCTGGATGGCCCAGACCCAACTGACTGGGGTTTCCCTGAGTCTTGTCAACATCACGTAACTGGGTCAGCCCATCACAATGCAACAGCTCCAGCAACCTGTGAGCATCCTCACCGGGGCATACATTACAGTGTGACACCTGCTGCAGCCGGATAGCCCCACGGCCACACTGTAAAGCCGCGTGAAGTATGGTTACTTGGATGTACACCCAGTGATTCCTGCCTCGGGTCGTTATGTACACCCAGTGACCTCCCGCCTAGGGTCATTATGTGCACACAGAGACTCCCCCCGTCAGGCCGTTATGTGCACACAGTCACTCCCCCCTCGGGTCATTCTGTACATACAGTGACCACCCCCTCAGGCCGTTATGTGCACACAGTGACCCCCCCCCTCGGGTCATTATGTACACACAGTGACCCCCCACCCCTCGGGCCGTTATGTACACGCAATGACCCCCGCCCCCCTCGGGCCGTTATGTACACACTTGGATGAGCCCCCATTGCGTGGACACAACCCCTCCCCCCTCGGTGTGGGACAGTGAGCCCCTTTCTCTCTCCAATCCTGTACTGGGATTTAATTCTGTGCCTGGTGTGGGTCTGAGACAACGAGCCTCTTTGAATAGCCGTTAGAATAGGAGAACTTTTTTGACTGCACTGTCCAATCATTTGCAAGGCTTTTACAGGTCACAATCCTTCATAGACTTGCTGATACAATGTTTGCACGTTGGTTAGGTGATGTTCCGTCCACCACAGAGTTCAAGTGTCAATCAGCGAACACACAACCGATTTATAGCAGGAACTCTGCATATATGTCAGCCCAAAGCCGACTGAAGAAAAGTTCTCCCAATCACATTCAAATGATACAAAAGTTCATTATCCGCATAGAATCACTTCAGTACAGTCGTGCTGGTCATGTTGAACAAACCTCACATATCTGTTAATATGTACAGCACATTTCATTACATTTGCATCAACAATGGATTTTCTTCATTATCCACCATCTTCTGGGCCACTGTGAAGCTGCAGCAAAATGGAGGGAGTGATGTCGCTGGGCCCAAGTCAGGTCAGTCCTCCAGCAATGGGCGGTATCCAGCGCAGCGTTAACAGGCGGTAGCAGGCCTTAAAAACACATTTGAATGGCATTTCGGGCTGGGAGGGAGTTTTCCGACTGTTTGGGATCTGCAAAGTGGGCGGGGGCTTTGCAGCATCGGCGGCGGTAATGGGTGGCTCAAATTATCACCACGCTAATCGGGAGCGGTAACTGTGGTAACGGGCGGCTCAAATTACCACCGACGCTAATCGAGAGCGGTAACTGTGGTAACGGGCATCCCAAATTACCACCGGCGCTAATCGGGAGCGGTAACTGTGGTAACGGGCATCCCAAATTACCACCGGCGCTAATCGGGGGTGGTAACTGTGGTAACGGGCATCCCAAGTTACCACCGGCGCTAATCGGGGTTGGTAACTGTGGTAACGGCCATCCCAAATTACCACCGGCGCTAATCGGGGGTGGTAACTGTGGTAACGGGCATCCCAAGTTACCACCGGCGCTAATCGCGGGCGGTAACGGCGGTGACTGGGTGGTAGCGGCGGGTAATGGTGGGCCCAATTTACCGCCGGTGCTAATCGGGGGCGGTAACGGCGGTAACGGGTGCTAATTTCCATTTTTTATCAAAACGGGTGTAACTGGACAGTAAATGGGCAATTTGAGAGGAAATTCGAGCCCGTGTGTTTTCCTGATCATCAACTATTGATCCTCACTCAATCAATGCACATTAGAATGGTTCATCCTTCAGTCTGGATGTCCGTTTGCCTGCATCAGTGGTACCCAATTGTGTCTATTGGCCTTCACCATGACAGTGGCTAAAAAAAACAGCCAAAAACTAAATGCCATCATCACTCAGAGATCCCAAGTGTTTCTAGTACCGACATTGTGGCTCTCCCATCCTGGCTCTGCGTCTCGCCCAGTGACAGCGCAGGTCGGAGGTCATCACGCTGGATACCTTGTGTTCCTGATTATTCCCGGGTGTTGATTTTAACGGTGAGATATTGGGGAGAGCCACGCGTTAGTTGCGCTGGCCCTCAATGTCTGATTCACTGCTCTGTGCTCCCGTCAAGCGAGACTCTGCCCCGGGAGCAAAGTCCTTGTATTTGGGCCCTCAGATATACAGGCAGGGTTCGTACAGGTGAGTGCTGGGCCTGGCTGGCCAGCAATTCCTTGCCCTAGGATGGGACGCTGCAGGCTTGCCCACCCAATCCCCCAGTTCTATTCAATATCTGTTGATTCAACGCCAGATGTCACACACTCAGAGCAGCTGACATTTATCGTCTGCCGAGTTGTAACGACTGGTCCTGAGGAAAGGTTCCTTAAGTCCTTGCCAATAATCGGTCATATGGGACAAAAAATAGCAGAAATAATACTGGCCTTTCTGGATGAGAACAGTTTCGACCTACAAAATTGCTGCGGTCCATTGTATGATAATGCTTCAAATATGAGTGGGAAATACATTGGTGCCCAAGCTGCCATCAAAGAGCAATGCACATAGAAACATAGAAACATAGAAAATAGGTGCAGGAGTAGGCCATTAGGCCCTTCGAGCCTGCACCACCATTCAATAAGATCATGGCTGATCATTCACCTCAGTACCCTCTTCCTGCTTCCTCTCCATACCCCTTGATCCCTTCAGCCGTTAGGGCCACATCTAACTCCCTATTGAGTTTATCCAACGAACTGGCATCAACAACTCTCTGCAGTAGGGAATTCCACAGGTTAACAACACTCTGAGTGAAGAAGTTTCTCCTCATCTCAGTCCTAAATGGTTCACCCCTTACCCTTCGACTATGTCCCCTGGTTCTGGACTTCCCTAACATCGGGAACATTCTTCCTGTTTCTAACCTCTCCTGTCCCGTCAGAATTTTATATGTTTCTGAGGTGCCCTCTCATCCTTCTGAACTCCAGTGAATAAAGGCCCAGTCAATCCAGTCTCTCCTCATATGTCAGTCCAGCCATCCTGGGAATCAGTCTGGTGAACCTTCGCCGCACTCCCTCAATAGCAAGAACGTCCTGCCTCAGATTAGGAGACTAAAATTGAACACAATATTCCAGGTGAAGCCTCACCAAGGCCCTGTAGAACTGCAGTAAGACCTCCCTGCTCCTATACTCAAATTCTCTATCTATGAAGGCCAACATGTCATTTGCCTTCTTCACCGCCTGCTGTACCTGCATGCCAACTTTCAATGACTGATGTACCATGACACCCAGGTCTTGTTGCACTTCCCCTTTTCCTAATCTGCCGCCATTCATATAATATTCTGCCATCGTGTTTTTGCCTCCAAAGTGGATAATCTCACATTTAGCCACATTATACTGCATCTGCCATGCATTTGCCCACTCACCTAACCTGTCCAAGTCACCCTGCAGCTTCTTGGCGTCCTCCTCACAGCTCACACCACCACCCAGTTTAGTGTCATCTGCAAACTTGGAGATTTTACTCTCAATTCCTTCATCTAAATCATTAATGTATATTGTAAAGAGCTGGGTTCCCAGCACTGAGCCCTGTGGCACCCCATTAGTCACTGCCTGCCATTCTGAAAAGGACCCATTTATCCCGACTCTGCTTCCTGTCTGCCAACCAGTTCTCTTTCCATGTCAGTACATTACGCCCAATACCATGTGCTTTAATTTTGCACACCAATCTCTTGTGTGGGACCTTGTCAAAAGCCTTTTGAAATTCCAAGTCCACCATATCCACTGGTTCTCCCTTGTCCACTCTGCTAGTTACATCCTCAAAAATGTCCAGAAGATTTGTCAAGCATGATTTCCCTTTCAGAAATCCATGTTGACTTGGACCGATGCTGTCACTGCTTTTCATCTTTAGTAATTGATTCCAACATTTTCCCCACTGCTGATGTCAGGCTAACCGATCGATAATTGTCCATTTTCTCTCTCCCTCCTTTTTTAAAAAGTGGTGTTACATTAGCTATCCTCCAGTCCTTTGGAACTGATCCAGAGTCGATAGACTTTTGGAAAATTATCACCAATACATCCACTATTTCTAGGGCCACTTCCTTAAGTACTCTGGGATGCAGACTATCAGGCTGCAGGGATTTATCGGCCTTCAATTCCATCAATTTCCCTAACACAATTTCCCACATAATAAGGATATCCTTCAGTTCCTCCTTTTTACTTGACCCTCGGTCCCCTTGTACTTCCAGAAGGTTATTTGCGTCTTCCTTCGTGAAGACAGAACCAAAGCATTTGTTCAACTGGTCTGCCATTTCTTTGTTCCCCATTATTAGTTCACCTGAGTCTGACTGCAAGGGACCTACGTTTGTCATCACGATTCTTTTTCTCTTCACATATCTATAGAAGCATTTGCATCAGTTTTTATGTTCCCGGCAAGCTTCCTCTCATACTCTATTTACCCCCTCATAATTAAACCCTTTGTTCTCCTCTGCTGAATTCTAAATTTCTCAGGTTTGCTGCTTTTTCTGGCCAATTTATATGCCTCTTCCTTGGATTTAACAATATCCTTAATTTTCCTTGTTAGCCACGGTTGAGCCACCTTCCCCATTTTATTTTTTACTCCAGACAGGGATGTACAATTGTTGAAGTTCATCCATGTGATCTTTAAATGTTTGCCTTTGCCTATCCACCGTCAACCCCTTAAGTATTATTTGCCCGTCTATTCTTGCCAATTCACGTCTCATGCCATCGAAGTTACCTTTCCTTAAGGTCAGGTCCCTAGTCTCAGAATTAACTGAGTCACTCTTCATCTTAATAAGAAATTCTACCATACTATGGTCACTCTTCCCCAAGGGGCCTCGCACAACAAGATTGCTCATTCGTCCTTTCTCATTACACATCACCCATTCTAGGATGGCCAGCCTTCTAGTTGGTTCCGCAACATATTGGTCCAGAAAACCATCCCTAATACACTCCAGAAAATCCTCCTCCATTGTATTGCTACAGTTTGGTTAGCCCAATCTTTGTGGAGATTAATGTTGCCCATGATAACTGCACGCATTTATTGCACGCATCCCTAATTTCTTGTTTGATGCTGTCCCCAACCTCACTACTACTGTTTGGTGGTCTGCACACAACTCCCACTAGTGTTTTCTGCCCTTTGGTATTCCGCAGCTCCACGCATACAGATTCCACATCATCCAAGCTAATGTCCTTCCTTACTAGCAACGCTACCCCACGTCCTTTTCCTTTTTGTCTATCCTTACTGAATGTTGAATACCCCTGGATGTTGCGTTCCCAGCCTTTGTCACCCTGGAGCCATGTCTCCATGATGCCAATTATATCATATTCATGAATTGCTGCCTGTGCAGTTAATTTGTCCACTTTATTACGAATACTGCTCGCATTGAGGCACAGAGCCTTTAGGGGTGTCTTTTTAACACATATTGCCCTTTTAGAATTTTGCTGCAATGTGGCCCTTTTTCAGTCGTTAAACCCCTCCTCAACAGCACTGACAAACGCTCCACCGAGGACATTGGTTCCGGTCCTGCCCAGGTGCAGACTGTCCGGTTTGTACTGGTCCCACCTTCCCCAGAACCGGTTCCAATGTCACAGCAATTTGAATCCCTCCCTTCTGCACCACTCCTCAAGCCACGTATTCATCTGAGCGATCCTGTGATTCCTACTCTTACTAGTGGCACTGGTAGTGTAAATACGGATTTTTTTCCCTCAATCTGGTTCAGCAAATTCACTGAGTCGAACACCGTTGCCGCTTATAACAAAGCAGATTTTATTAATTGTTTCACCGGCCGGGACTTATCAGAAAGAAGGAATGCTCCCCCTCTCGGGTGCACCCACTTCCTATGGACAAGTCCTGTTACAATGTAGGGTCGCAACAGTTATACATTTTCAGTAAATGATACAATTAGAGTGACATTCAGTTCAGCCTATCCACTTATGATCCCTCCTTCCCTTTGTCCACTCATGAGCCGACATCTGTATGGGCTGTTTTTACACAAAGTGCCTTTCAGAGCCTTTCTCACCCTTTATTGTTTCAAGTTTACTGGTGTGACTTTGCAAGACCTTGAGCCAGTCTGTTATTTGTGCCAATGTTGTAACATTTGCAGTATGACATTCTTAAGACTATTCCTCCATGAATCCTTTGTTCAATTTCAATGTCTGTATACATTTTCCAACATTTTCAACTTCAATGTCTGTATACATTTTCCCACATTCTCAACTTCAATGTCTGTATACATTTTCCAACATTCTCATTCCCTCCTTTTATCATTCCATGATAATCTTTAGAATTATTCGAGGAGTATTCAATTCAGCCATTCACACTGTCTTTCCTGATCCTCCTTGTCGAGTAGTTCTTTAGTTTGCTGGATCATAACCCGGGAGCCCGTGGCCACATGAGCGTTTGCTAACCTTGCCATCATGACTTTACAACAAAGGTTAAAGCAACCAACAATCAAGCAACAGGTAATTATTACTTCGATGAGAATAATTGCCTCATGCATTAGATAGGATCCCCAGGATCCACCTAATAGCCAATCAAACCAGCTAGATCCTACTGCTGGCGTGGATAACTTCTTCACCTCCCTTCTTATGTGATCAGCGAGATTGGTTATGTTTTCTGAACTATCGGGAATGTGAGTTCAACATTCAGATCCTATCAGGGCACATATTCCCCCTTTCTCAGCTAACAGGTAATCGAGGGCCATTCGGTTTTGTAATGCTACAGTCCGCATTGCTACAATTTCCGCCGTGATGTCCTCCAGAGCTTCAGCGGTATAGTTAGCTATCTGTTCCAATACCCTCTCCAGGTTCTGTACTTCATCCATGGTGTGTCCTATCCCAAATGGGAACATCATGACCCCAAAGAACCTTTTGGCGGGATGAGGGCTCGTTGTGTCGGCTGGAGGCATGTGCATCTGCCAAGGTACGTGTTTGCCGCACAAATGGCACCACATATCCCAGATAGCAGGACCCTCTCCATCGCCGAGGCAACCAGGGATATGCCCTATGCCCGCACACAAAATACGTGGCGTTATACGCTGCCTTCTGATATATTGTGTTGGGGTCCCAAGACTGGGCCCACAGACCTCCACCTGTTTTATTCGGAAGGTGAGAGAGGATAGTGACTCGTGCACCTGTTGTGATGTTGAGACTGTGTGGGCAATTGCTGTACCCTATGATCTGTCCCTTGCTACTGGATTTCATTTTGGGTTAAACATATGTTCCCGGTTGGCCTCCCGATCCCCGAGGTATTGGTCAGGACTAAGAATAAATAACCTCAGCGGGGGTCAGTCCAGCCTTACCGATGGGAGTAGTTCGGATCTGGAATAGGACTACAGGAAGGAGTTTGAGCCAATTGAGTCTGGTTAATGCTACCAGTTTTGTAAGCTTGGGTTTAAGAGTTTGATTAGCACGTTCAACTCGTCCCGCAGCTTGGGGTCGGTAGGTACAATGCAGCTGCTGGTTAATGCGCATCTGGGAACAGAATTCTTTGTTAACTTGGCCAATAAAGTGAGGGCCATTATCGGAACTCAGTCGAGCTGGGATACCATATCTTGGAACAATTTCCCTCATTAACACTTTAATAACAGTTTGAGCCTTATTGTCCAGGGTAGTGTAGGCTTCGATCCATTTGCTAAACACATCTACTATTACCAGCACATGTTTGTAAGACTGAACTCTTTGCAACTCAATGTAGTCCAACTGCAATGTCTCAAAGGGACCTTCGGGTAGGGGCGTCACACCCCAATCACAGGAAAGTCCCTTCCCTGGATTCTGCTGTTGGCAAACCAGGCAGCGACAACTGATTTTCTGGTCGAGCGCCTGTATTCTGGGGTGCCACCAAGTGGCCAAAAGTGTGTCACTTGTTGTCCTTGCTCCACAATGAGCAGCAAAATGCATACATTCAATAACCCATAGGGCCAACTCGTCAGACATGCAAGTCTGTTCCGCGGGTTGGTCTAGAGTTTAGAAACATTGTCATAAGTACATCCATAATTTTTCCACAACAGTTTGTCTTTTTCAGGAGCGTCCTCCTGTGCTTTAATGACATCTTGGATGGTTGGGATTGGTTTTTCCGAGGCTAACTTATCCTTTGCAGGACTTTTAGTTTGACGCATCATTCTGGGCACTACCATTTGTTGTCCACGAGAGGCCTGTTTGGCCTCTTTGTCAGCACACTGGGTCCCTATATCAACCGGGGGTTTTCCGGTGGTGTGGGCGGTACATATAACAATGGCAATGCGCTTGGGGAGCATGAGGGCTTGCAACAAGTCAGATACGAGTTGCCTTTGGATATCTCATTCCCTGTGAGGTTAGGAATCCCCTATTTTTCCATAATTGTCCGAAATCATGGGCTACCACAAAGGCATACCTCGAGTCGGTATAGATATTGACCTTGAGGTGTTTAGCCAAGATACAGGCTCGGGTGAGGGCAAATAGTTCAGCTTGTTGGGCGGAATAGGCGGTTTCAAAGGCGGCAGTTTCCAAGATCTGATTCTCCTGGTTTACTATGGCGTATCCCGAAATTCGTCCGCCTTCTAGGTCAATGGAAGAGCTTCAGACAACATACATAATACAGTCGGGGTCCTCCAACTAAATCTTCCCTAACCGAGGTGGCCTCTTGAATTAAAGATAAACAGTCATGACTGGGTTCTTCCTCATCTTGGGGTGGCTCGGTAAGAAAACAGGCCGGATTAATGGCAGTACAGTGCCGAAAGGTCAGCTTATGATTATTTAGTAGGTAGATGTCATACCTACTTTGCCTGGCCATGGTAAGGTGTTGAGTCTGCAGCTGACGCAGGAGGGCAACTACGGAGTGAGAGGTGTATACAACAATATCCCGCTGGAGGGTAAGGTTGTCGGCGGATTGAATGCTACTGTAGATGGCGGTTAATATTTGAGTACATACAGGGTGCCCCAAGGCAACGGGGTCTATTTTGGAAGAGTAGTAGGCAACAGGCCTATGCTTATCCCCGTGTTTCTGAGTTAAGACAGCTGTAGCACAGTCTTTCAGGATCGTACAATACAGTTGAAAGGGCCGGTCATAGAGGGGCCGGCCCAAAGCTGGAGCTTGCAGCAGGGCTGTCTTTAGTTCCTTAAAGGCTTGGACGTCTGCGGTTTTTATTTTAAAGCTGCCTTCCTTGTTTGTGTACAGTGTGAGGTGCTTCGTCATCAGGGCAACATTAGGGATCCAGGATCTACAGTAATTGATCATCCCCAACCACTGTCGCATTTGTTTAGCCATGCTAGGGACTGGAAACTGGCAAATCGGTTCGACTCGGCTAGCCTCCAAGTCTCGGTGGGTGCCTGATAAAATGATCCCAAGGAACTTGACTTGAGACTGGCCAATTTTGACCTTTGATGGGGAAACTATGTATCCCAGGGAGGACAAGTAATTCAGTAACTGATTAGCATCCTCCTGATGACTTGGTTCATCTGCGCTGGCTACCAGTAAATCGTCCACATACTGAATCAAAGTGGATCCCTTAGTCAGCGTGAGGGACTGTAACTGTCTCTGCAGGCAGCTTGAGAATAAGGACGGGGAGTGGATGAACCCTTGGGGAAGTCTAGTCCATGTATATTGCTGTCCCTGGTAAGTGAAGGCGAATAGGTACTGACTCGCCTGGGCTAGCGGCAAAGCGAAGAAGGCGTGTTGGAGGTCTGTTATTGCGAAGATCTTGGCGTTTGCTGGGATTAATGACAGTATCTGCGCTGGGTTGGGAACCAGAGCGTGCAGGTGCTGGACGATAGCATTGATAGTTCGAAGGTCTTGGACTAAACGGTATTCGTTTGGCTTGCCTGGCTTAGGGACTGCCAGTATAGGGGTATTACACGGGGACTGGCATTGGACCAAAATCCCCTGTTCCACTAGTCCCTTGATCAATCGGCGGATACTTGGTATTGCTGCAGTTTCAGTGGGTACTGTCGGATAGAGGGGCAATCCATGTTTCCCTGCACCGGGATCTCAATCGGATCAATGGGAGTATAACCCACTTGAGAGGGGTCCTCTGCCCATACATGAGGATCCACATAGTCGGGTATGTTCGAGCCAGTATGATGCTGCAGAGTCGTTAGGACCTTCTCGGGGTCCCTGTGGAATTGGACTGTTTGGCCATGTTTTACAATCTGCAAATCTGGGCTGGTAGGGTCAGCCTCGTCTACAGCTTGGCGCACCATAATTCCTAAATATTTAGTGTGTTGGGGAGGTAATACTTCACGAGTAACATGTGGTGCCACCGTCGGGGGCTGTCTCCACAGATTCTTATCCATTTCCATAAAATCTGCCTTCCCTTCCGGTCCAGTCACTCTAGCCCTTAAGAGAATTTCCTTCTCTTCCCCTTCGTGATCCTGATAAAGGTTCTGGAGATCCTGATACTTGATGCTGGGATCGTATGCTAGGGTCACGTGATAAGGTGCCTGTGGCAGGTCCAGAGGCCACCATTGAGGGGTCCTAATGGTATAATACTGTCGCTTAAGGGTTCCCTGTTTTACAATAATCCCATCATCTCCGCACTCCAAATGCAAATGGAATTTGCAGAGGAGGTCACTAGCCATCAAGTTACAGTCCAGATTGGTTGTGATAACAAATCGATGTTCCACCGATTCTTCCTGGTAACCTACTTTAACTGGTTCTGACACCGGGAATGTAGAGACTTGTCCCAGGAACCCTGACAGTCCCTGTGTCTCAGTGGAGGCGGGGAGTTTAAGCTTCGACTGTGCAGAAGACATAGAGGCTCCCGTATCGATCAAGAAGGGTTGCCACTCATTCCGAATTTTTGACGATATCATCGGTTCGTCATCCGGGGAGGTTCCCTGTACAATCAAGCTACGTGGTCAATATGAATAATCGGGGGACGGTTGGCCAAAGGGGTTGTTCTGGGAGAAGTTAGTATAAGATCCCCGTCCTCTCCCACCTTGCCCCCCTCCTCTTCCTCCTCTTCCTCTTTCGTGCCGATCGAAGGGGCACTCTCCCTTCCATTGTCCTTCTTGCCCACAATTGAAGCATTGCCCTCTCCTTCCCCAGCCCCGACCGCTTCCTCTTCCTGATCGGGGAGGACCATGTGATGGTCCATACTTTGCAGGGCAGGGGCCGTTGGGGTGTTCGGTATACACATATCCCCGGTTATCTACCCAACCCCTTACACAGTACTGTGGTTCCATTTGATATTCTCGCGGGTCGGGTTTCGGTCTTTCCCCTTGAGGATGCTCTCCCTTTCTAGTCACGTATTCAGTCTTGACCCAGGTTGGGGGCGCACCTCCCCCCTCTTCTTTCTTTTTCTGCCAATAATATTTTGCCGCCCTTTCCATCTGGGCTTTACTGTTATCTGCCCAATTCATATTATTGGTCCGCATAACGTGAGCAATCGAATGGGGCAGGCACTGAAGTAGGATAGCGCAGAATTGAGGTGAATCCTCTACCACCCTGAAGGCATTATCTCCTGATTGACCTCAGTATATTTCAATGAATCTTTCCATGAATTTGTCGGCATTTTCGTCTCGTTTGGGTTTAGTTTCTAATACTGCGGCCATACTGATGGGCTTTTGAAGGGTCGTGCCGAGAGCTGTAAAAACAGCATTTAGGTGGTCCTGGGCATTTTTAGGGTGTGCAGCCACCAACGCGTCATGGGTTGCCCGTCTTAGGTGAGTTAGAAATCGGGCATGCTCAGTTGGGCTCAGGGTCTGCTGTACCAGGGCCCACAGGTCCCTTGACTCTGCATTATAAACTGCGACGGCAGTTCGAATATGATCTATAAACTTGACAGGTTCTCTCTTTCGATCTGGCATGGTGGCCAGAATGGCCAGAATTTCGTTTGGTTTCCAAGGCACATAGTTATCTATGGTGGTGTGGTCTGCAGCTTGTTGTGCATCAAGGTTTGGCATTGATCGGACTGGGGATTGTTGCCGGGGCTTTGGGATGGGGTCGTCAACCTCGGAAGACGTTTCTGGGTCGGAGGGTGGCTCGGAGCCGTCTGACTGCGTAGCACCTCCACATCCCGATCGGCGGGAGGGTTTGTTTTGCCTTTCACGACTGGTATTCTGACTAGTGGATTCACGCGACTGCCTGTGCTTTCGAGATGGAGATCTGCCTTTCCGGGTGTGAGATCTGGTCCTCTCAGCTACATGGCTCGTGAACTGGGGATCTGAGTCACTATCAGAGGATGAAGGGTCCGTCTGGGCTTGTCGGTTCGTTGGTGTGGGGTTATCTTTATCTTTACCTCCTACCGCCGGAGTGTAAGGTGGAGGTGGACGGGAAGGGGCCAGGGGCTGCGGGAGGCGCCGTTGGGCGCTGACTCAGTGACCATTCATCAATTTCCTCGTCAGCCTCGGTCAATGCAAGGCCAACCATTTGACTACGTAGTAGGTCAATACCTTTCTCAGAGGTCCCAGTGGAACTCCTAGTACGTTTCTCATGCGCGCACTCTTTCTTTCAGACGTCTACGGGTTTAATATGTCCTCCTTCTGTCAATGAAATTCCTAATTTAGTGGTGTTTTCCTGCCAACTCGACAGAATTGATGCATCTTTTAGCTTTTGACAATAATTCATCCATGCGGGTATTAGATCCCTATCCCCTTTCCCCGGTCCCCTCTTCCAAATTAATCCCTGCACCCATTTTGCTACCTCCAAGCATTTGGTGCCCCCTAGTGGCCATTGATCATCTCCTAGTGATTTGTTCAAAGTTGCAGATAACAGTATAATTGTCTAGCTTTTTCAGGGAATTCCTCACATAACTTTTGTAGTGGACTACCGGTATTCGTGGTTCTATCTAAATGATTACCCATCCTTGCATCGCCCCGCGTAGGATGTCCTAATTAATCCCGATCCCTCGCGTCGCCCCGCGTTGGATTCGGGTCCTAATTAATCCTGATTGTCCCCGCGTCACCCCGCGGTGGTTTAAGTTATCTTACCCAGAGCCTAGGCAGACCAAGTGATATACAAGATCGACGCCGTACCTGGAATAAGTACAATTTTAAATTTACACAGTGTCGCGTTGCACCGCGGCTTAATTTACCTAACTCCCTAACCTCTGCGTCTCCGCGCAGTTCGCGCGATTATCTATCCCTCCGTGTCGCCGCGCGGTTTTCCTGTTTGCGTCGCCACGCGATTGTCTATCCCTCCACGTCGCCGCACGGTAAGCCTTACTTAATTTGTTCTAGGTTCCAGATTTACCTATTCTAAGCCCTACTTATCCTTCCGCGTCGCCGTGCAAATTTCCTATCCTTCCCTATTCTAAGTTTAAAAGGTATTCACCAGATTGTCCTGGATCTCGTTCAGACGCTACCTCAGAACCAGCGCGTGGCCAAACTTTCCTCAGACTTTTGAAACCGAAGGAAACTGGAGCGGTATTAAAATTATACTCGCTCCAGTGGCCACTTTCCTCCCGTCTCGTCCAAGGCTAGTCTGGCTCTTAATTCGCAAGTTTTCGGTAGTCGTCTGTTGATATCCCACTTCTGACACCAAATGTAAACAAGTGTGCGCTGCATTTCGTCAGGAAGATAAAGACTCACTGTGCCGAGCTCGTCACAGAGTACTGGACCAGCAACCTAGAACTGGTGATGATAAAGTAATGACCTTGCTGAAGAAGTTAAGATGGCGGCGAGCCTCATGGCAGCAGAGTTGTGCATAGAGAGAGGCAGGACCAGCACAGCACCGAAAATGGCGGCCCCCACTGTGGAAACATCGTGGAAAAACAAGATGGCGTCTTAAAAGGGAAATGTACCCGGGAGCCTTAAAAGGGCCTTACACCATTGGCGGTCCCCACCAAGAGACTTTTGTAAGAGCAAGAGTGAGTCAAAATGATTAATGTGATTTGTATGAAGACGTGATTTATGACAAGAGTTAATATTTTGATGCTGAAATGACTACTGTGTTTAAAATGATTGATATGATCGACAAAAAGAGTTAGTATCACAATGCTCAAGTAAAAGGGTTAATGGATCTGTGACTAACATGACTAATGGATTAATGCGATTTCCGATTTCATGTGATTCAGATGAGCCGCAAAGGCGACTACTTTCTGAGAACAGAGGCAACGCACTAGTTGAGATACCCTGTCTCAGCTCAGCCCACTACCTCGGGCAAAAAGGGGCAGTATGCCGCCACCATACGTCACCCAGTGGAGCGGGGATTAAATAACTGTTCAGTGTACCTGCAACCTTTTGAATGTAACTCTTCAAATCATCCATAGGTACTGCACAAATATACTGTCGAGGTATACCTGCTTTCTGCTGGAGATTATGCTTGTGTACTTCATTACCCATGTAAGGTCTGCAAATACCACATACATGCACCGGTTCGCAAGCATCATCTCTACATGGGGGGAGAAGAGGGAAATGGATGGTCATGGACTGACAGACACATATCAACCAGGATGAACAAGGCCAAGTTTACATGCAATGTGCTTGTGGAACTGCTGGGGTGGGGAGTGAGATGTTATGTATTGTCCTGGTACATTTTATGTGTAGTTACAATGATGTGCCACATAGGGCGCTGTGGTGGGAGACCCGAAAGTACCTGCAAGACAGAGTATAAAAGGCTGCCCACCACACCTGAGAGGCACTCTGGAGTTACACAATAAACGACTAAGGTCACAGCAGTTACTACAACACCAGACTGTGCAGAGTCAGTGATTTGAGTGCTGCATACACCACAGTAACCTTGTTACATGCTCCTCTAATTTCCTCTTTGATGCCGTCCCCTACATTACCATTACTATTTGGATGCCAATAGACAACTCCCACCAATGTTTTAGAAAGATAGAAACATAGAAATTTACAGCGCAGAAGGAGGCCATTTCGGCCCATCGTGTCCACGCCGGCTGACAAAGAGCTGCATAGCCCTTGGTCAGCAGCCCTAAAGGTTGCATATAAACCTATGAATGATGACGGAAAGGCAAATAGCACCCAGCCCAACCAGTCCACCGCACACAACTGCGACACCCCTTGCACTGAAACATTCTACACTCCATCCCAACCGGAGCCGTGTGATCTCCTGGGATAGGCAAAAACCAGATAAAAACCCAGGCCAATTTATCTAGAATAAATCTGGGAAAATTCCTCTCTGACCGATCCAGGCGATCAAAACTACTCCAGGAGATCACCCTGGCCGTATTCTATTCCACGCAGTACTTACCATTATACCTGTGCCGTCCAACAAAAGGTCATCCAGTCTAATCCCAATTACCAGCTCTAGGTCCGTAACCCTGCAGGTTACGGCACTTTAAGTGCCCATCCAACCATCTCTTAAAAGTGGTGAGGGTTTTTGCATCCACCACTCTTCCAGGCAGCAAGTTCCAGATCCACACAATCCTCTGCAGAAAGAAGTCCACCGCCCACCTCAAATCCCCTCTTAACCTTCCACCAACCAACTTAAAACTATGCCCCCTCGTAATAGACCCCTCCACCAGTGGAAATAGGCCCTTACTATCCACTGTGTCCAGGATCCTCAATATTTTGTACACCTCAATGAGGTCTCCTCTCAACATTCTCTGTTCCAATGAGAAGAAACACAGCCTATCCAATCTGTCCTCATAATTAAGATTCTCCATTCCACGCAGCATCCTTGTAAATCTCGTGCATGCAGTACTCCAGCTGTGGCCGAAACAAAGTATTATAGAATTAAAGCATAACCTCCCTGCTCTTATATTCTATGACTCGGCCAGTAAAGGCATACATTTTGTATCAATCTTTACGGCAGAGGACACGAACAATATTCCAACAGTGGAAAGTCAAGGAGCTATAGCGGGGAGGAACTTAACACAATCACAATCACTAAGGAGGTGGTACTCAGTAAGATAATGGGACTAAAGGCAGACAAATCCCCTGGACCTGATGAATTGCATCCTAGGGTCTTAAGAGAATTAGCGACAGGGATTGTGGATGCATTGGGTGTAATTTACCAAAATTCCCTGGATTCTGGGGATGTCCCATCAGACTGGAAAACTGCAAATTTAACGCCCCTATTTAAAAAAGGAGGCAAACAAAAAGCAGGAGAGTATAGACGAGTTAGCCTAACATCTATGGTTGGGAAAATGTTGGAGTCCATTATTAAAGAACCAATAACAGGACATTTGGTAAAGCAAAATTCGGTCAGGCAGAGTCAGCATGGATTTATGAAGGGCAAGTCATGTTTAACAAATTTGCTTGAGTTCTTTGAGGATGTAATGAACTGGGTGGATAAAGGGGAACCAGTGGATGTTGTTTATTTGGACTTCCAGAAAGCATTTGACAAGGTGCCACACAAAATGGTACTGCACAAGATAAAAGTTCATGGTGTTGGGCGTAATATAATAGCATGGATAGAGGATTGGCTACCAAACAGAAAACAGAGAGTCGGGATAAATGGTTTAATCTCGTGTTGGCAATCAGTAACTAGTGGTGTGCCGCAGGGATCAGTGCTGGGACGCCAACTATTTACAATCTATATTAACGACTTGGAAGAAGGGACCGAGTGTAACATAGCCAAGTTTGCTGATGATACAAAGATGGGAGGAAAAGCAATGTGTGAGGAGGACACAAAAAATCTGCAAAAAGACATAAACGAGCTAAGTGAGTGGGTAAAAATTTGACAGATGGAGTATAATGTTGGAATGTGTAAGGTCATGCACTTTGGCAGAAAACACCAAAGAGCAGGTTATTATTGAAATGGAGAGAGAATGCAAAGTGCTGCAGTACAGCGGGGTCTTGGGGTATTTGTGCAAGAAACACAAAAGGTTAATCTGCAGGTAAAGCAAGTGATCAGGAAAGCCAATGGAATCTTGGCCTTTATTGCAAAGGGGATGGTATAAAAAAGCTGGGAAGTCCTGCTACAGTTATACAGGGTATTGGTGAGGCCACACCTGGAGTACGTAGTACAGTTTTGGTTTCCATATTTAAAAAAGGATAAGAACATAAGAACATAAAAATTAGGAACACGAGTAGGCCATCTAGCCCCTCGAGCCTGCTCCCCCATTTAAAAAGATCATGGCTGATCTGGCCGTGGACTCAGTTCCACTTACCCGCCCGCTCCCCATAACCCTGAATTCCCTTATTGGTTAAAAATCTATCTATCTGTGATATGAATAATTCAATGAGCTCGCCTCAACTGCTTCTCTGGGCAGAGAATTCCACAGATTCAAAACCCTCTGGCTGAAGAAATTCCTTCTCAACTCAGTTTTAAATTGGCTCCCCCGTATTTTGAAGCTGTGCCCCCGAATTCTAGTCTCCCTGACCAGTGGAAACAACCTCTCTGCCTCTATCTTGTCTATCCCTTTCATTATTTAAAATATTTCTATAAGATCACCCCTCATCTTTCTGAACTCCAACGAGTAAAGACCCAGTCTACTCAATCTATCATCATAAGGTAACCCCCTCATCTCCGGAATCAGCCAGGTGAATCGTTTCTGTACCCCCTCCAAGGCTTGTATATCCTTCCTTAAGTAAGGTGACCAAAATTGCAAACAGTACTCCAGGTGCGGCCTCACCAATACCCTGTACAGTTACAGCAGGACCTCCCTGCTTTTGTACTCCATTTCTCTTGCAATGAAGGCCAACATTGCATTCGCCTTCCTGATTACCTGCTGCACCTGCAAACTAACTTTTTGGGATTCATGCACAAGGACCCCCAGGTCCCTCTGCACCACAGCATGTTGTAATTTCTCCCCATTCAAATAATATTCCCTTTTGCTATTTTGTTTTCCAAGGTGGATGACCTCACATTTTCCAACATTGTATTCCAACTGCCAAACCTTAGCCCATTCGCTTAACCTATCTAAATCTCTTTGCAGCCTCTCTGTGTCCTCTGCACAACCCGCTACCCCACTAATCTTTGTGTCATCTGCAAATTTTGTTGCACTACACTCTGTCCCCTCCTCCAGGTTATCTGTGTATATTGTAAACAATTGTGGTCCCAGCACCGACCCCTGTGGCACATCACTAACCACCGATTTCCAACCTGAAAAAGACCCATTTATCCCGACTCTCTGCTTTCTGTTAGGCAGCCAATTCTTTATCCATGCTAATACATTTCCGCTGACTCCGCGTACCTTTATCTTCTGCAGTAAACTTTTGTGTGGCACCTAATCGAATGCCTTTTGGAAATCTAAATACACCACATCCAACGGTACACCTCTATCCACCATGCTGGTTATATCCTCAAAGAATTCCAGTAAATTAGTTAAACATGATTTCCCCTTCATGAATCCATGTTGCGTCTGCTTGATTGCACTATTCCTATCTCGACGTCCCGCTATTTCTTCCTTCATGATAGCTTCAAGCATTTTCCCCACTACAGATGTTAATCTAACTGGCCTATAGTTACCTGCCTTTTGTCTGCCCCCTTTTGTAAACAGAGGCGTTACATTAGCTGCTTTCCAATCCGCTGGTACCTCCCCAGAGACCAGAGAATTTTGGTAGATTATAACGAATGCATCTGCTATAACTTCCGCCATCTCTTTGAATACCCTGGGAAGCATTTCATCAGGACCAGGGGATTTGTCTACCTTGAGTCCCATTAGCCTGTCCAGCACCACCTCCCTAGTGATAGTGATTGTCTCAAGGTCCTCCCTTCCCACATTCCCGTGACCAGCAATTTTTGGCAATGTTTTTGTGTCTTCCACTGTGAAGACCGAAGCAAAATAATTGTTTAAGGTCTCAGCCATTTCCACATTTCCCATTCCTAAATCCCCCTTCTCATCTTCTATAGGACCAACATTTCCTTTAGTCACTCGTTCCCTTTTTATATATTGGTAAAAGTTTTTACTATCTGTTTTTATGTTTTGCGCAAGTTTACTTTCGTTATCTATCTTTCCTTTCTTTATTGCTTTCTTAGTCATACTTTGCTGTCGTTTAAAATTTTCCCAATCTTCTAGTTTCCCACTAACCTTGGCCACCTTATACGCATTGGTTTTTAATTTGATACTCGCCTTTATTTCCTTGATTATCCACGGCTGGTTATCCCTTCTCTTAGCGCCCTTCTTTGTCACTGGAATATATTTTTGTTGAGCACTATGAAAGAGCTCCTTAAAAGTCCTCCACTCTTCCTCAATTGTGCCACCGTTTAGTCTATGTTCCCAGTCTACTTTAGCTAATTTGGCCCTTATCCCACTGTCGTCCCCTTTGTTTAAGCATAGTATGCTTGTTTGAGACACTACTTCCTCACCCTCAATCTGTATTACAAATTCAACCATACTGTGATCACTCATTCCGAGAGCATCTTTTACTGAGAGGTCGTTTATTATTCCTGTCTCATTACACAGAACCAAATCGAAGATATCTTGCTCCCTTGTAGGTTCGGTAACATAATGTTCTAAGAAACAATCCTGTATGCATTCTATGAATTCCTCCTCCAGTCTACCCCGTGCGATTTGATTTGACCAATCGATATGTCGGTTAAAATCCCCCATGATTACTGCCGTTCCTTTTTCACATTCATCCATTATTCCCTTGTTTATTGTCCGCCCCACCGTGAAGTTATTATTTGGGGGCCTATAAACTACGCCCACCAGTGACGTTTTCCCCTCACTATCTCTAATCTCCACCCACAATGATTCAACACTTTGTTCATTCGAGTCAATATCATCTCTCACTGACATCTCGCTGACATCATCCTTTATTAACAGAGCTACCCCACCTCCTTTCCCTTCTTGTCTATCCTTCTGAATTGTCAGATACCCCTGTTGCAGGAGAGCTGGTTGGCGGTGACATGGAAGTGTCTGCAGTGTGCGGGACCAGACTGCTTCCACACATCCACAATGAATCGCCCACCCTTTATTTGGAAAAGTACAACTGAGAGTGGACAAGTTCCATCCCGGTCAGAGCAATCCAAAGCTTTAACTGATTTGCACCCTGGTTTTGCATGTCTTGCAACGTGTTTTTCCATCAGTCTCTGTGATGCAATGGGTTAGTGCATTCGGTTTTTATCCGAAAGGTTGGTGGTTTGAGCCCACCCAGGGGTGAATCCTTTAACTGTTTTTTCCCCGAGGATTCGGTGCCGCACAGATCCAGGTTGTCATTGTGCGTTTTGGCTGCACGAATATATTCTGCAAACATTGCCAGCTCTGCTGTTATCCAGTGAGATCCCACTCCATTACTTTACTGAGCATTCAGCTGAAGTAAAACAATTAAATTTTTGGATCATGTTCTGACTTCCAGCCGACTAGAAATAAATTAAGTTATTATGTTTAAAGAAAAGGACAATAATGACACCAAGCATTACGATGCAGCGATGCAGCAATGCAGCATTCCCTGGTGGTCCAGTGATTAGGATTCGGCGCTCTCACCACCGCGGCCCTGGGTCGATTTCCGGCCAGGGAAATTGCACTTCCATCAAAATTAAAACCTTATGAGAAAGAGTTACATGCATCGCATGTGGAAAAAAAGATTCATTGATTTAAACATCATTCATTAATCCATTGTAGAAATTCAATCAATTATTTTGCCCTGAGTACGTGAGGAACTTTTATCCCGACCTCATTGTATTTGAGGAGCAAAGTCCAGCCCCGGTATCTCCTCCTGTGAAAGTAGGAAACTGCTGGAAATACACAACAGGACGGGTAGCCTTTGACAAACAATTAAACCCAGGTTACAGACTCTCTTCCTTCCCGTGCCCTTTGCGGGACACTTGTTCCCCTTTAATTTTACAGACTGACTGAGTTCACTAACCGCGGGGAGAGAGTAGGTGTCTCCGCGGCCCCACTGTGCTAACATGGAAGATAGCACGATGGTGATGTGGGGTGGTGGGTGGGGATCAGTGACATGTTTGTATAAAGGGCAGCGGAGGAGAAGGATTGACAGTTGTCAGTGAGGGACAGAAGTTGTTTAAGGTGAGCCAGCACATTCCCGATCAGCACAGAAGGCATTCACTGGTCAGCTGCCTTCTGCTGTACTTCTGGTCAGAGCGGTTTCCGCAGTGGAGCTGTTATCACGTTTGCTTTCCACGCGAAAGGATCCCGTGCAGGAAGATTATGTTTAAACTTGTTGTGGATGAACAGCCATGGGCGAGTTTATTCTCCTGTCAAAAGGGCGACAGTGGCTTCTCCCTTATTCTTTAATTGCTCTTTATTTCACTTCACGAAATTGTTCCAGAGTGTCGTCACTTAATCTTTTGTTCCGCTTTAAACACATAAAATGAGGCCGGAGGAATAACTACAGAAACCAAAGCAGAGGGATACAGACAAGAGGAAGACAGAAGGGGAAATATTGTCCCCACCCAGATCTAATATAGAAACCCCTCTGCTGCGCTCGGGGTGGCCACCCACAGCCTGGATACACTAACGTCCCAACAGCTCATTGACTGTCGGAGTGGGACCGTGCGGCGCTTCAGAAGACAGGGTCGAAAAAGCAAAGTCACTGATTCAGTCCCATGTGTTTATCTGCCTGACATCGGGAAACAGTGAGATGGGTTTTGGAGCATAGATCTGGTTATTGTGAAACAGCAAAGAAAATATTAAGTCCAGAATTAAACTCTATAACGTGTGTCCTGCTCGTTTAGTGGTTAGGCGCTCACAGAGGGAGCTCGATTTCGGAATGTGACTGAAGGACAGTCGAAAATTCAATATCTGAACTTTAATAATTGCAGGATGAAATGTTATTCCCGATCTGAATTTACACACTCTGTTTTTTCGGAAATTTAAAATGTTCATTGCTCATAAGACAGGGAGCCTGGGGCTACTTCTGTTCAATTTATTTTACAGCAAATATATTCGAATTTTTTTTTTTTTTTTGAAATTCGCAGCCAATCGTTCCAATTCTTTGTCAAATCACAAACGCCAGAGGTCACCTTGCACACGTCAAGGATCACTCTGCGCCAATGCTCTTACCCAAAAGGCCTAGAGCCACTGCACCGTTCCTGGAAGTACTGCAATACCAGGTTCGTGCCATGGAGGTGGATGGGTCTGGCCCCCCACACACCTCCTATTTCCAAAAAAGCAAGCATATACCTTCCTGATCCAGGGAGAACCACCTTGGGGTTATGGTGGTTACTCCCCTGTCAGGTCAGTTACGCATGATCTTAGCCAAAAGGCCGAGCCGGGGACATTTCATGTGTGAGGCAAACGTGATTACCGCTACACTACAGAAACCTTTGCCTCACCCAGTGCCCTGGTTCATCATTTGTACCAAAATTAACCCCAATGAGATAGGGATAAAAATTCCTCACATGCTCAGGGCAAAATAAATGGTTGAAGTTTTACAAAAGAATTTCATAAATTCTAATAATTTCATAGAATATAATAATATTTAAATCAATAATTCTTATTTGTTATACATGATTTGCATAATAGATGAATTCTTGTTTTTGTAAGGTTTTGAATTGAAAGTGCAACTTCCCAGGTTGGGAATCAAACCCAGGACAGAGCGGTGAAATCACCAAGCCCTTACCGCCAGACCATAAGCAAATTATAAATTGTTTTATTGCTGCATCGTTATAGTTGGTGACATTATTGTCATTTTCAATCCACTTGATTCACACCAAAACAAATTGTAACCGTGATCATAAATTCACGCCACTTTGAGATCATATTCAAATGATTTGCTGAATCCACCCCTTACACCATTGCAACACAGGTTCGATTCTTGGTCAGAGAGATAATATTTACAACACGATTATCAAATTAAACCGTATATAATTGATGACATGCAGCTAATGTGAAAAATAAGAATTCATTTAATCACCATCAATTGACTGATAACTTTTTTTTGCAGAATGAAAGAAATTATAATGTGGTTACTGAGGGACAGTGGTGGCTTCAATCATTTATTTTCTCTTTCCATGTGATGAACTTTTATCCCTATCTCATTTACACACTGTATTTTAGTGGAATGGTTTAAATTTTAAGTGCTTATGACTCCAGGAATCCGATGCAATTTTTGTTAAAATTAACAGGACCGGCTACTACACAGAAAAAATATTCTCTAACATTAAGTGCCCAAGTTTCCACAAGAAAAAAAAACGGGCGCAGCGCAGCACGAGCTGCAGGGGGGCGGAGCCATGTCCCTGGGCTGAAAACAGTGTCGGGACCTCTGCACATGCGCGCTACAGTGGGCACGCATGTTCAGGAGCTCCAGGCGCCGAACTGTGTGGGAGGGGCCCGAAGCACGAAGCCCCAAGCCCTTGCTGAATGGCCTCACTGGAGCTGCGTGAATAAGGCTTCCCACCCCCCTCCCCCCCGCCGACCAGACCCGACACCGACTCTCCCCCCCGCCCCCGCCCCGACCCGACACCCGCTCCCCCCCGCCCCGACAGAGACCCGAGACACGCTCCCCCCCCGACCCGACCCGACACCCGCTCTCCCCCCCCCCGCCCCGACACCCGCTCCCCCCCGCCCCGACAGAGACCCGAGACCCGCTCCCCCCGCACCCCCCGCCGACCAGACCCGACACCCGCTCTCTCCCCCCCCCCCGCCCCGACACCCGCTCCCCCCCGCCCCGACAGAGACCCGAGACCCGCTCTCCCCCCGCCCCCCCCGCCCCGACCCGACCCGACACCCGCTCTCCCGCCCCTCCCATGACCCGACACCCGCTCTCCCCCGCCCCCCGACCCGAGACCCGAGACCCGCTCCCCCCCGCCCCGACAGAGACCCGAGACCCGCTCTCCGCCCCCCGTCCCGACCTTTGGCCCGCTCCCCGAACCGAGGCCCGCTCCCTTCCCCCACGACCCGACACCCGCTCCCTCCTCCCCTCCCCTCTCTCTCTCTCCCCCTCCCCTCGCTCCCTCCCCCTCCCCTCTCTCCCTCCCTCCCCCTCCCCTCTCTCCCTCCCTCCCCCTCCCCTCTCTCCCTCCCTCCCCCTCCCCTCTCTCCCTCCCTCCCCCTTCCCTCTCTCCCTCCCTCCCCCTCCCCTCTCTCCCTCCCTCCCCCTCCCCTCTCTCCCTCCCCCTCCCCCTCTCTCCCTCCCTCCCCCTCTCTCCCTCCCTCCCCCTCCCCCTCCCCTCTCTCCCTCTCTCCCCCTCCCCTCTCTCCCTCCCTCCCGCTCCACTCTCTCCCTCCCTCCCCCTCTCTCCCTCCCTCCCCCTCTCTCCCTCCCTCCCCCTCCCCCTCCCCTCTCTCCCTCCCTCCCCCTCCCCTCTCTCCCTCCCTCCCCTCTCTCTCCCTCCCTCCCCCCTCTCTCTCGCTCTCCCCTTCCCGCTCAGCGGCACGAACAGCTGCAGAATTCGCCCTGACTGAAGCACTTTCACACAGGTAGGAAGATGGTTTATTTAATCTTTTCTTGGCATAAATTTTTATTCAGGTTGGATTTATTTGTATAATAATTGTAGAAGTATAAATAAGGATTTATTGTCAAATTTACTGAGTTCCCTTCCCCCCCACCTCGTTCTGGACGCCTAACTTGTAACCTGCGCCTGATTTTTTAATGTGTAGAACAGAGTTTTTCAGTTCTACAAAATTCTTCACTGGCTCCATTCTACTTTAGTTTGGAGTACATTTTCACTGTGGAAACTTTCAAATCAGGCGTCAGTGGCCGGACACGCCCCCTTTTGAAGAAAAAATTCTGTTCTAAACTAGAACTGTTCTACCTGACTAGAACTGCAGAAAAAAAAATGTGGAGAATTGCGATGTCTAAAGTAGTCCATTCTCCACCAGTTGCTCCTAAAAATCAGGCGCGAATCATGTGGAAACTTGGGCCCAATGTTTTTAGATCATGCCCCGGCCGATCATTCTTCGGTGCAAAGTGGATGAACTGACCCTTCCCACATAGAACCCCAGTAATCACAGTTGAGGGGAAATTTAATAGAGGTTTTCAGAATTATGGGGAAACTGTTTCCACGGGCAGGAGTGTCGGTAACCAGAGGACACAGACATAAGATAATTGGTAAAAGGAAAAATCCAGGGCGGGGGATGTGGGGAGAGGAGATATATTTTTACTCAGGAGATGTTACGATCTGGAATGCAATGTTTGAAACGTTTTGTCCTCAGGTAAGAAGGCAGTGTTCAGGAATAAGGTGAAATGGTGAATCTTCTGCACTGACTCTCTTTAACAAACAATTCACCGTTCCAAACGGCAGAAGTCAGACGGAGAAAAATATCCACTACAGAGTCTTTAAACTCCCGCTGGAAGTCCCAAGTTCCCTTCCAGAACTGGGAAATGTTCGAGTTGCAACAAGTTTTAAGCAAGTGCAGAGGCAGGGAAATGGGGGAGGGCAGGGTGGAAGGCAGGAGAGATCAAATGACAAAACGGTGATGGTGCATTTCTCTTCAACAAATATTCATTATTAGATGCAGGTAAAATACCATTAAAATTATCCAGCGTATTCTGAATTGTTTCCCCTAATACCATCTGTACAATAGCCAGAAATTAAATATCGTGTCACATGGTGCGATGGCATGTTCCAGTTCTATATATGTATCCATAGAATCAATTTCCAACAGTATCTTCAAACCCAATGACGACATTTATTTCCAATGTGTTTGCTGCAGGAACATGATCAGTCTATTTTTTTAATCGTTTTACTCAAACTGAATGCTCCCAAATGTACTGGAGTGGGAACTCACCGGATAACAGTGCAGCTGGCAATGTTTGCAGAATATATTCGCGCAGCCAAAATGCACATTGACAACCTGGAACTGTGGGGCACTGAATCCTCAGAGGGAAAATTAACAGTTAAAGGCTTTTTCCAAGGGTGGGCTCGAACAGTTAACAGACGAACACACTCGCCCATTGTGCCACAGAGACTGATGCAAGCACATGTTACAAGACATCTTTAACCAGGGTGTCAATGATTAAAGCTTCAGATTGCTCTGACCAGGTTGGAACTTGTCCACTCTCAGCTTTACGTTTCCAAAATAAAGCGTGCTTCATTGTGGATGCCTGGAAGCGGTCTGGTTCCCGCAGTTGCCCCAGGCTAAGTGAGTGGGCAAACATTTGGCAGATGGAGTATAATGTCGGAAAGTGTGAGGTCATGCACTTTGGCTGAAAAATCAAAGAGCAAGCTATTATTTAAATTGAGAAAGGTTGCAAAATGTTGCAATGCAGCGGGACCTGGGGGTACTTGTGCATGAAACACAAAAGAATAGTATGCAGATACAGCAAGTGATCAGGAAGACCAATGCAATCTTGGCCATTATTACAAAGGGGATGGAGTATAAAAGCAGGAAAGCCTTGCAACAATTATACAGGGTATTGGTGAGGCCACACCTGGGATATTGCGTGCAGTTTTGGTTTCCATATTTACGAAAGGATATACTTGCTTTGGAGGCAGTTCGGAGAAGGTTCACTCGGAGAGGAGCGGGTTGACAGGACGGGACAGGTTAAATGCAAGAAGAATGTTCCCAATGTTGGGAAAGTCCAGAACCAGGGGACATAGTCTAAGGATAAGGGGTAAGCTATTTCGGACAGAGATGAAGAAAAATGTCCTCACTCAGAGAGTTGTGAACCTGTGGAATTCCCTACTGCAGATAGTTGTTGATACCAGTTCATTCGATATATTCAAGTGGGAGTTAGATATGGCCCTCATGGCTAAACGGATCAAGGGGTATGGAGAGAAAACAGGAAAGGGGTACAGAGGTGAATGATCAGCCATGATCATATTGAATGGTGCTGCAAGTTCGAAGGGCCGAATGGCCTACACCTGAATCTATTTTCTATGCTTCTATGTTTCTATGTTGACTAATGAGGAAAGGTTGAGTAGGTTGGGCCTTTACTCATTGGAGTTCAGAAGAATGAGAGGTGATCTTATTGAAACGTATAAGATTTTGAGGGGACTTGACAAGATGGATGCAGAGAGGATGTTTCCACTGATGGGGGAGACTAGAACTAGAGGGCATGATCTTAGAATAAGGGGCCACCCATTTAAAACGCAGATGAGGAAAAATTTCTTCTCTCAGAGAATTGTAAATCTGTGCAATTCACTGCCTCAGAGAGCTGTGGAAGCTGGGTCATTGAATAAATTTAAGACAGAAATCGTTTCTTAAACGATAATGGGATAAGGGCTTATGGGGAACTGGCGGGGAAGTGGAGCTGAGTCCATGATCGGATCAGCCATGATCTTATTAAATGGCGGAGCAGGCTCGAGGGCCGTATGGCCTACTCCTGCTCCTATTTCTTATGTTCTTATGTTGTATAATCTGGAAACACTGTTCCACTGTTTATACAAACATTAAGAGAGTAAGAGGAGATAATAAATGTTGTTTGTACAGGAGGAATTTTTGGGGAAGGGGAATGCTTGTCTCCAGGAAGTACTTGAGGCAGACACCACTGCAACTTCTGAGGCAAAAGTGAGCAATATTTGACTCAGATGAAGACACAAGACTATGGAGGGAGAGAGCAGAGCAGAGGGAGTAGTGTTCGATTACTCTAACAAACCGCTGGCAGATATGTGCTGGACAGAATGGCCTCCTACTGTGTCACAAACACCGATTATTCAATTGTTGATGGCTGTGTATTTCTAGCATTGTCCCCGCTGAGGAAGTGCAGTCTGAAGTGTGAAGAAGAAATAGTGCATTTGGTCTGCACGTTTTTCGGTTTTGGAAACAGCTCTTTGCTTTCAGGAATATTACGTTTGCTATTACCGAGCCTCACGGTGGATATTGACAGAGCAATATGAGCGGAAATATGAGCGGTTTGCAGTCCAGACTGCGAGCTGTGCACCCCATAAGTAATCCCACTGAGGATCTGAAGATATAACCGCTCTCACACACACAATCTTGCGCTACAAGCAGTGCGTGACGTTCGGCTGAAATTATCGGGCTCCTGTTGAGTTCTGAGAGCATTTGGTCACATGACCATTTTATGCACTAACCGACGCAGTAACACCGAGAATGGTGATGGAACAGAGAGAAACCAACAAAGGTTCAAGGAGAGCAAAGGGAAAGGGAAAGGGTGGGATTGAACAGCTGTAAGGGGTTTTCACAGGGTTGTTGTACCTTGGGTGTCTCTCTCTGGGCTTCTGCAACAAACAGCAACATACACCAACGAAACAATCCCCCTAAATCCCACTAAACGGACCAAACGAAAATCTTTACACCAGTTTAGCAGTACAATGCCCAACCTCCCACCTTTCCTGGCCTAACTGAGTTGGGAGTTCTGGGGACCAGAGGTTATACTCACCACTGTGCCTTCCGCAGTCTGGTGGTTTGTTTCTTCTATCTTCGGTGTCTTCGGGCACTGGTTTTCCTTCAGTGTCGAGAGGTTTGTGGTTGTGGTTGTTGAATCACGAGGGCAGGGAAAATCATCACTTCTTTCCTCACTACGTCAGAAACCCCTTTTTTATAGCCAGATTATCCAGTCCGCCTCTCCTGCTGAAGTCGATTCTTCTCATTGGTGGACTTTTGATTTTGAAAAATGCAGCAGTTTTAGATTGAGTTTTTTTTTTCCCCACTGATCTTAACCTACTCAAGGTTTGAGTGGGTGTTGATTGCATTGGCCTCTTGTAGCCATTGTGCTAGACTGGCCGAGCCAGATATTTCTATGCCTGATGAAAAAGGTGTTGGAATATGTATGTGGCATTGTTTAAATGCTGATGTTTTCAAGGGGCAGGTTTCGAGGGTATACAGTACCCAGACAATTTGATTAGGTCCAATGTCCAAACTGGCCCTTTTGATATTGACTCCACCCCTTTTCTTGCAGACCCAACATACACCTTTTAAAAAATCCAAAATTCGATTAAAGTTCGTAGTTTCTTCCATGTGCACTTTAGGATTTCAAACTTTCTGGTAGATAGTTCCAAATTAAATTCCCTTTCCTATGAGTCCAAACACTGGGGGGGGGGGTCTCCATTCATTTGTGTCCCAAAGTTTTCATTCCATCGGTTTCAATTCACAGCACAGACTGATCCCACATCCCTTTTCCTTCTGGGTAAAATGAGGGGGTTTTCATCCTCCCCTACATAATCCCCCATCTGACACAGTCAGACACCACTCGAGTGTGTCAAAGTTCAGGGTGGTGAGAAAACCCTAGGTCTCCCAAATTGCCCAACTTTCCCCAGTTTAACTCTAAACTGATTCCGTCGATATAGATCGTAATTCCTTTTAACGCGGTACTAAACACAGAAATCCAACAGGTTACAATACACGACAGCAACATACATATATGTACTTAAGGTGACAGCAATAATTGTACATTGAGTCTCATTTCAGTCTCAAACGTAAAACAAAGAAACCTGCCCTGCAAACTCCCCAGGAGCCATGTATGAAAAACGCAGTCATCCCTGGAAATAACAAAACCGCCTAAGTGTCGCGGTCAAGCTTTGTTTACACACCTTGAATGTTTAGCAACAGCTCTCCGGGCTGTGTAGTAGCCTGAGAAACTGCGTTCTTTTTCTTTTTCTCCTGAGCTTACAGCTTGTAACTAGCAGATAATCTACAATCAGGAGTTGGCCGATGACTAAGGCATGTGATCCCACCCGGATCCATGCAGGTATGTCTGCCCGTATTCCCAAATCCCATCATGCTGAGGGTTTAATCTGGGCAATCTCCCCTGCTAGAATTTCAGTTTTCTGCTCCATGGTGTAAAATGTTTTTGAGACAAATCCACTGCCTGGAGGAGGGCTGTAAGTTTCTCAGGTAGTGGGGCAATGGGATAGCCAAACTGGGCGACATATTGTTGTAGGTGGCTGAGGTTGTTTTGTACCGTGAGGTGAATCGTGGAAGGTTCAGGGATGGGTGTGATTCTGGTGTGTGCCAATTGAACCTCTGCCCTGGGTTTAAAGCAAAAGCTGCTGTACAGTATTGGACACCACCTTCCCGGTCCGTGTTCATACCGTTGGGCACTTGTGGTGACACAATATGTCCCACCGCCTACATGTGCTACCTGTGGAGGCACGTGGTTAGGGGCCATTACCTCCATTGTGCAATTGATAGGCTCTGCCCCAGCAGTGCTGAACCCACATTGTGGCCTTGCAAAAGCGTTCAAGTGCTGGGGGCACAGGATTACCTGTGCTCCCCTGCTCCGACAACCCGAGAGGTCTGTACCTGTCACAGTGTGCTCCCACATTGTGACATAAGGTGGGACCTCTTGGATTCGAACATGCACCCCTCCACGAATGACTCCCACATTCTCCACTCGGTACAGGGGTGCTGGCCGTGGAGACACCCCCATCACGGGCATCCTGACCACCACACCCATGATGGTATGGTTTGACTTTCCACAGTCCACCGGTACCGGGTCGGCTTCCGACGCTACACGAAGTTGGCAAGGACTCAAAATTTTATCATAAGGGTGCAGTGCTGCTTAGTGCTGGTTGCTGATCCAGGAGGGGACCTGTCCCTGTCTCAGATCCTCGAGGTTACTCTGTCCCTCTCCCAGCAACCAGGCCCCATAGAGCACGCACACCTCATTTTGGGCGGCTTGATTGGAGGCGTTTCTATCCTCCCGAATCAAGGCGTTTACAGCCCTGGCCTGCGCCTCCAATTGAGAGATAATCTCCTTTAAGTGAACTGTCATTGCCACCTCTTCGTGGAGCGCGGATCCCACTACGGTATTCTCGTCCCCCAGGACTTTGCTTAGCTGATTCTTTAACCCATTTATCTGGAGGGCCAGCTGCATGTTATCCAAACTGTTTATGGCGGACGCCCCGGTGTTAAACCCCGTAAGAATGTCATTTAAAGTGCCACGCCTCTGCCTGCCCGGTTCGGCCCTATCCCACTGTTTATACAAGTCTGTCACTTTGACATCCCCGAAGTCCAGTTCATAGAACTTCCGGAACATCTCGCGCAGCAGAGCCTGGTATAACAGCTCGGTTTCCCGGGGACACCACGTAGGTAGGCGGACTTCTGTCAGATTTAGCACCACTGATGCCACTGCGTAGTGTACCCCCTGATAAAATAGTTTCTCGGTAGGGACCAACACTAAACCATTCCCCGGCCCCCTGGTGTGGGACGGTGGGCTTGGCCGTGCGTGGGGGTTTTCTTTCCCGAACTACAAGTTCGGTGGCATTTACTGGTACCCGGGGATTGGGGATCACACACGCCTCCCCGCTGCGATCTCATACCACCCCATCCCCGACATCCTGCCACCACCTATAAAAAGCAATGGAGACCCCCTCTGAACACACGCGAGTGGATCCCCACATACACAAATAAATTCCTTGGTCGTACGCCCACCATTTCTCCCAGCACACCGTTACCCCGCCAGATGACCCCATGATCGTTCGGTCGGTATCATTATCCAGACGTTCCCAGTCCGAGTGTCGGTCTCGCATGTCCCACTTGAGCTTTCTGAGCCACCACCACCGTCACAGAGGTATGTCCCCTTGACAAGTTAGGCATACCTTCCTGCCTTCTGTCACTCTCACTCTGGAAGTGGCCACAGTGATCTCCGGGCAGGGGATGGAGGCCTCTCCGTAGGTAAAGTCCTTATGGTTGGAGTACTTGGTGGAGTTCGATCTCAACCACCCAGGTCATTTCCCCTCGTGGGAGTAGGTGACCCGGCCATCCGCCGCCGGAGTCCCTTCTCCTGTGGTCACTGTCGGCGCTCTGCCCCCAGAGCATCCGAAAACTAGTGAGTCATCGGTGTCCCCTCGGTGCCCGGTGCAGATCCTTAGCGATACCAACATCACTAACGTCCAGTAGGAAGGTGTTGACATCTAAAAGGCAAGAAGAAAGTGGCCTTGCCTTGATAGACCACTCCAGGCTCGGCCCACTTAACATGTTCCAAACACAAAAATGCTCTACCCAACCGTCACTGCCTTACCTAAATACATATACACACAACACAAAGTAACAAAACAGGAAGGGAAAATATATACAGCGCCACCCGTCCCCGGGTGGCCAGGCTATACACTGTCACTGTGCAGGCGTTGTCGACCACTCGGCTGACCGTAACCTGGGGACTAGGATGCCCTCCTCTGGGCGAAAGTTTCCACATGATTCGCGCCTAATTTTTAGTAGCATCTGGTGGAGAATGGACTATTTTAGAAATCGCAAATCTCCACATTTTTTTTCTGCAGTTCTGGTCAGGTAGAGCAGTTCTCGTTTAGAACAGAATTTTTTCTTCAAAAGGGGGCATGTCCGGCCAATGACGCCTTATTTGAAAGTTGCCACAGTGAAAATGTACTCCAAACTAAAGTAGAATGGAGCCAGTGAAGATTGTTGTAGAACTGAAAAAATCTGTTCTACACATTAATAAATCAGGCGCAGGTTACAAATTAGGCGTCCAGAACGAGGGGGGCGGAAGGGAACTCATTAAATTCGACAATAAATCCTTATTTATACTTCTACAAATATTATACAAATAAATCCAACCTGAATAAACATTTATAAACCAAGAAAAGATTAAATAAACCATCTTCCTACCTGTGTGAAAGTGCTTCAGCCAGGGAGAATTCTGCAGCCGTTCGTGTCGCTGAGTGGGAGAGAGAGAGAGAGAGAGAGAGAGAGGGAGGGAGAGAGAGAGAGCGGGGGGAGGGAGGGAGGGAGAGGAGGGGAGCGAGGGAGGGAGAGAGAGAGAGGGGAGGGAGGGAGAGAGAGGGGGGAGGGAGGGGGAGAGAGAGAGAGAGAGAGGGAGGGAGGGAGAGAGAGAGAGAAGGGGGGAGGGAGGGAGAGAGGGGAGAGAGGGAGTGGGGGGAGAGGAAGGGGAGAGAGAGAGAGAGAGGGGAGGGAGGGAGAGAGAGAGGGGAGGGAGGGAGTGGGGGGAGAGGAGGGGGGCGGTGGGGAAGGGAGAGGTCAGGTCGCATCGGATCCAGTCCGGGAGTCGGGAGTCGGGTCCAGTGGCGGGGGGCGGGGCGGTTCGGGTCGGGGAACAGGAGCGCGGGTCGGGTCGGGTCAGTCGGGGGGGGGGCGCGGGTCTCGGGTTGGGGCGGGGGGTGGAGCGGCTGTCGGGTCTGGTCTGTGGGGGCGGGGTGGGGGAGTTGGTATCGGGTCGGGTCTGGTTGGCGGGGGGCGGGGGGGGGCAGCGGGTGTCGGGTCTTGTCGGGGGGGGGGAACAGGAGCTGGCCGTGGGAGGAGTCTTATTCACGCAGCCCCAGTGAGGCCATTCAGCCAGGGCTAGGGGCTGCGTGCTTCGGGCCCCTCCCACGCAGTTCGGTGCCTGGAGCTACAGCACTTGCGTGCCCACTGTAGCGCGCATGTGCAGAGGTCCCGGCACTGTTTTCAGCGCCGGGACCTGGCTCCACCCCGCCCCCCCACAGCTCGTGCTGGCTGCGCCGAGGGCCAGAGGACCTGTAAGTCGGTGGTGAATACCGAGGATCTTTTTAGGCGCCGTTTTAGGCGCGAAAAACGGGCGCCCAGCTCGGAGGGGCGCCCGTTTTATTTCTTGTGGAAACTTAGGCCCAATGAGTCTTGTGCTGCCCTCCAAGGCCTTCCCGAGCCCCGGATAATCGGTGGGAGACCCTTGCTAGCGCAACAGAGCACCCTCCCTGTTGTCTTTCGCCTTATCGGTCTGGGGCTGGAGGCTAAGTAAACTGGGGACCACGGCGCCCTGGGCTGTGGCACTCTGTCACTCCTCCTTACTGTCGGTGCAGAGTCCCCCGTTATGGGCTGCAATGCCATCTCCTCCACCTCTTGGGCTAGCCCCAGCTGATCCACCATGGGAGATTCAGCTTCCCCTTGAACCTTGCTAATGGTAGAGCCTTTCTCCCTACTTCTGTTAGTGGGCTGGGACCCTCTACCCAGTGGTGGGATAGCCTTACTGGAGCAGTGAACCAGCCCCGGCTGTAGAGCTTCGGGACCCGCTGCCTCCTCCGGTGCCTCCAAATCCACCGGGGCCTGTTCTTCCCCCAGTGCCTGATTCCCTTCCCTTGCTCGTCCCCTCTGTTTTTTACCTCTTTTGGGGTCAAACAATTTACACTGATTAATGTGATACTACTTCACCCGGCGAGGCAGTCGAACCGCATAGACCATAGGGCTAGCCTTGTCGACTCTGCTGTATGGTCCCATATATAATGCGTCAAAAACCCCGAGCCGAGCATAGTTCTTTACCATGACTTGGTCCCCTATCTCCCATTCGTGGTGTTTGCTGGGCTCTAGCAGCAATTGGTTACTCTGATGCTGTCTGCCCATGTTACGAGCAGCCTGCCAGTGAATCTGTTTGAGGTGTTCAAACAGGTTCCTGACAAACCCGTCCCGGTTCACCTCTCGGAGCTGCCCTTCGGTGAGAACCGGCGCCAACACATGCACTGGGGTTCTCATGATCCGGCCTGTCATCAGCTCATGGGGTGAGTACCCTGTGCTATTTGACTGACTGGCCCGGATTCCCATGAGGACCAAATGTAAGACCTCCACCCACTTGTTAGGTGAGTCTCCCTTCTCCTTGAGCAGCCTTTCCTTTAGGCTCCGGTTCAGGTGTTCTATGGGGCCTGAGGACTGAGGGTTGTAGGCGACATACCATTTGGCTCTTATCCCCAGCAACTTTAGGGTGGCCTGCATCACCTGGCCGGTGAAGTGGCTTTCCCGGTCGGACTCCACGATTTGAGGTAGACCCCACCGAGAGAACACCTCCCTCACCAAGATTTTTGCAGTCCGCACCGTGGTAGCTGTTCGGCAAGGGAAGGCTTCCACCCACTTGGAAAACACATCCACCAGGACGAGGCAGTATTTATAGCCCCCCTGGGCGGCCGGTAGGAGTCCGATGTAGTCGATCTGGATCGACTGCCATGGTCCCTCTACCCGCCTGATGTGTCCCATAGACGCCTTCCTTTTCTGAGGGTCTGGGTTGTTTGCAGCGCAAACCAGACAGCCCGCACAGAAGTTGCGGACGTCTTCCCGGAGGTCTCGCCACCACCCTGCCTTTTCTACCCGTTGCCAGGTAGATTCCGGCCCTGGGTGTCCCGCACCAGGACCCTCATGGGCCAGCTGAAGGAATTCCCTCCGGTGTTGTGGCGGCACTACCCATTTGTCCCCTTTAAACAACATGCCTTCCCGCACAGCAATATCTACAGCACTCTATGGGCCCTCCGTCTTTTCCCCCCTTTTGATAGCAGCCAAGGCAGCCTTCAGGATCGGATCCTGCATCTGGACTACTTTAAGGTCCGGGGCCGCAGCCGCCCCTACGCTCCCTTGTGTCTCTGGCTTGCTTCTTGCTGCTGCTATCCTGCCTGCCTCGTATGGGTCCCATGGCCGACCTGTGTGAGCACCTTCCCTTGCCAGCAGGTCTGCCTGCTGGTTACCTGCTGGCTCAGTTTTGGAGTGGGCCTTTACCTTCTGGATATATACATCCCCGGTTTCTCCCATTGCAGCTACGATCTTTCCTAGCAGGGTTTGGTCACAAGGGGCTTCCCATCTGCAGAGGTGCACCCCTGACATGACCAAATCGCCAGATACTCTGTACACGAATTTCAAGTGAACATGCTGTCCGAGCAAATCGTGTATGGGGTAGGGAATTCCTCGGGGTGTGTGACCACATACATCACCGCCGGGAGTTCCGCCTGCTGGGCGCTCAGGGTGCATGGGAGTTTAAGAGCCAAGGCAATCCCTGCCTTGGGATCCCAAACTCCGCAGCCCGTGAGTCTTGTACCCGTGGACACTGAACTGGAACCATCAACGTAGATCTCGCGGCCTGTGGGGTGTATCCCTGCCCGAAATCCAAAGTTAATGTCCCATACTCCCTCCACAGGGCATCGATGCGGCTGCCCTGGATAGATTAAATTTGCTGCGAGCCTGGGCTCGCAGAGGCCCTTGACCTTTAAAGTCATTTGGGAGAGGAGGAGGGTCCAGCGAGTGATTCTAGCACTGCTCACTGTCCCGTCCTTAATCTTCCCGTCCAACAGCATCTGCGTCGGGGTATGATGGGTGAAGAGTGTGATGGGGGATATTCCGGTAAAGATCTGAGCTCTCTTTACTGCCCAGTGGGTGGCAAGCAAGTGCCTCTCACAATTGGAGTATCCCTTTTCTACCTCCGTGAGGATCCTGGAGGAGTACACCACTGGTCTCAGCTGACCGTTTCGCCCCTGGAGCAACACTGCACTTAAGCTGTTGCCACTGGCTGCCACCTCCAGGAAGAATTCCTCCCCCCCATCAATTGCCCCAAGGGCTGGTGCTACCTGCAGGTCTCTCTTAAGACAGACAAATGCTGCCTCACAGCCCTCGTCCCATTCCCACTCGACCCCCTTTAGTAGGAGTCTGAGCAGAGGGGTGGCAGTGGCTGCACAGTCCTCGATGAAGTCCCTGCAGTAGCCAGTGATTCCCAGGAAAGACCTTACCCCCGACACATCCCTAGGGACAGGGAGTTCCGGCACTGCCTTTCTTCTAGCCTCATCAATGGCCCTTTCTCCTGCTCTTATCGTCAGGCCCAGGAATTTTACCTCTCCTCGACCTATCTGGGCTTTCTTGGGATTAACTTTAAAACCCCCTTCCTTCAGTAAGACCAGCAGTTCGGCCAGCAGTGGACCGTGTTCCTCACTGCTGTCTGTGAACAACAACAGGTCGTCCACATACTCGACCAGCTGGTGTGACTGGCTGAAGCCTTTTAAGCAGTTCGCCATGCATTGGTGAAAGATGCTGGGACTATTATGAAAGCCCTGTGGGAGGCAGCTCCATGTATACTGCTGCTCCCGGAAGGTGAAGGCAAACTTATACTGGTCTTCCCTCCGCACAGGGATAGACCAGAACCTGTTGGATATGTCCAACACTGTGAACGTGGTTGCGGATGCAGGGATTTCCCCTATCAGATCCGCAACCGCCGCTACTGTGGGAGCACAAGCTGGGATGTTTTTATTGAGCACCCTATAATCTACCGTAGCCCTACAAGAATAATCTGGTTTCCTAACCGGCCAAAGCGGGGAGGTGACATGGGTGGCTATGGGTCTCAAAACACCCTGCTCGACAAGCGAGCTTAAAGCTGTCTCCAAGTCTGCTTCTGCCTCTTGGGGAAAGCCATACTGCTTTTGCGGGCGGGACATGGGATCCCCATCTATTCTAACCTCCACTCCTGTGACTCTCCCACAGTCGTCTTTATGGGTGGCAAATGCTGCAAGATTTGCTTGCACATAGTCCCGGTACTCGGCCGGGGTGTTACCGACCAGAACCTCCAGGTCGTAACCCCCTTTTGGCTTCATTGTACACAGAGTCCCTTTTCCCTGTTTCTTATCAATAACCATGACTTCTCCCTCTGCTCCCGTGCCCACTGTGCCCCATAGACAGTGATTCCTCAAGTCTACTAGGATCTGGCGAGCGATGATAAAATCAGCCCCCAATATCCCTTTTCCCACCCGCTCCCACTTCATCAGGACGCACTTCCATTGTGTTTGGAGTGCTCCGAAACGAACCGCGAGCGGGACTGAGAAAAACCCAGCCTTCTCATTACCTGTGAACCCAACTAGTTGATACGGCACCCCGTTTGATAGAGGTGAGGTTGCAGGGTCCTCCGAATGGACTATCGTGCTGGAAGCACCAGTGTCCAAAAGGTAGGTACCCAATACACCCTCAACCTCCATCCTGACCCAGGCTCGTCCCCAGGGGTCATATTCTAGTGGGCACAGGTATGCAGGCTGGGTCTGGGCTAGTCACGGCCTCTGTACTGCCAGGGTTGCTGGTGCTTCCCTGCCTGTTGCCGTGGCTACCTTCCCAGTCCCCTCCAGCGCTGTCCTCACTGCAGCTACAATCTGGTCAAGGGATGGTGAAGAGCTCGCTCCACTTCCCCCACTGTGGGCAGCTCCTGATGGACTTCTCCCCCCATATCTCTTTACTAGGCTCCTGCAATCCATTTTAAAATGCCTAGCTTTCCCGCACCCGTAGCACACTCCCTCCGTATCAGACGAGCGGCCATTCCATTTTGGGAATCGGGTTGGGTTTTACTTCATTTACCCGACCTTTGGAGGTTTTCTGCTCCTCCTCTCCTCCATTCCGTTGGGCCAGTGCCAGTTGCCTGACCACTGCTTCCTCGGTGAGGTTGGGGTCCAGGGAATCGAACCACAGTTTTGCCCTGGCCTTGAGCCGGGGCAAGCAGTTTGCCACCAGCATCCTCAGCCAGCGGCCAGTCTGTACCGCGGAAAGATTCGCCCGGTCGAGGAGCTCCCCACAGGCTGCGTGGTATACCACCCACAGCCTGTCCGCAAATGCCTGCGGGGTTTCCCCTGCGAGCTGCCTTGTCCTTTCGACCCGTTCGAAAGGACTGCGTCATCTAAGCTCATAGCCTCAAGGACAGCCCTCTGGACCTCAGTAAATGTACGCAGTCCCCTCCGGCATTCTGCCGGTAGGGCCTGGTACAATTTGCTGTCCAGAGAGAAGAGCAGCAGCTTGGCTGTCTCTTCCTCGTCGCACCCATTAATTTCTCCTGCCTGCATCACCTCCATGAAGTGGATAGACGGGTCCCTGCTGCGAGTGACTTTGGCCAAATGGGCCACCATGGCCCTGAGTAATTGAACTCCATGGGAAATAATAAAGTCGCTCTCCAGCGCTCCCCGACCTTGGCCACCTGCCTGTGGAGGACCGTACTTGCGCTGCCTGACCAGGCACATCTGCCCTGGTTCAGGATCTTTCTGCGCTGGTCCCTCTACCTCCGGCTGTCCCACCATACCCGGTGCAGCAGACAGTGCCTGGTCGCCTGATCCAGCCCTTAACTGGAGCCTCACATCCCTGCTGCCAAACGGGACACATAGGTCCTGCCCCCAGCCCTGGGTATGCTACTACCTGCGCGCCCCGCCCCTCCTGGTACCCCACCGGACAAAGCACCGGTGCCTCAGGAGGTGGTCGGGCGCCTCTTGCCTTTGGATTCTCCTCTACCTCCCAATACTCTCCTTTGTCCCCTGTGGACCCTCCAGGTCCTATCAGGGCGACCATCCCCTTTGCCTGGGATAGAGCGTGGGTGAGAGTTTTAATCCTCTCCTGACCGTGATCTGCAAACTCACTGCTACTGGCCACTTTTTAGGCTGCCTGTTCGTCTTTTAATTTATTCTCCAGTTCCCAAATGTTCTGGGTGTGCCGAGAATTCTGTTCCCGGAGGGACCCCTCACTACCCTTGGCCTCAGTGACCTGACACTGAAGATAGTCCCGGCTATTTCGGAATGTCTCCTACAACTGTCGGTTCCTTTGCTGCTCCCCAGCTAATTCGGCCAGCAGGTTGTCCCCAACCACAGCCCGGATAGCAGAGAGCTCCTCTGATTTCTGAAGACTCTGTTCCAAGTCCTTCACCCGCTGGTCGAGCTTTCGGATTTGGCGGGTGAGGCAGATAAGCCAGATGGCCTTTTCCACCCTGTGGTTGTGGTCCTTCCCTGCTGTCCACTGTTCAGCAGCATCCGAGTGTGGGCTTGCACCTTGCCAAAAATGTAATTGGAAATTCTCTCCTCCATTTTAGTTTCCTCTCTTATTACCTCATCTGTTATATTAACATCTCCTGTTTGCTTATGTCCCTTCGTGGTCGCCATGTTCTGTAAGGTGTTTTCACAGGGTTGTTATTGTGCCTTGGGTGTCTCTCTCTGAGCTTCTGCCCTCTCAGCTTATGCCTGGCCTGCGAGGTACCCTGACTGCTGCAAGGACACCCCTGGAGAGACTGTGTCCACAGCTTATGAAGGGGGTTTTGAGACTCGTGCGTCCCCACAGCTTATGCCGAGGCTGTGAGGCAGCTGTGAGTGTCAAACACTCCTAACTCCTTCTTCCCGAGCCTGTGACACACAGTTGAGCTTTTTCGAGGCGCTCCTAGCTTCCCTTACACGGTTCTGACATAAGACTCACGATCAGGAGATGTCATACAATAGAACTGAGACAAGGTGATTCCAAGAGGAACTTTAGGCTTCCAATTTATTTGACAAGGTGGAACTCAACAAACAGCAATACACCAACAAAACAATCCCCCTCAAACCCACTAAAACGGACCCAACGAAAATCTTTACACCAGTTTAGCAGTACAATGCCCAACCTACCACCTTTCCTGGCCTAACTGAGTTGGGAGTTCTGGGGACCAGAGGTTATACTCACTACTGTGCCTTCCGCAGTCTAGTGGTTTGTTTCTTCTATCTTCGGTGTCCTCGGACACTGGTTTTCCTTCAATGTCGGGAGGCTTGTGGTTGTGGTTATTGAATCACGAGGGCAGGGAAAATCATCACTCCCTGCTACTACGTATAAACCCCTTTTTTTATAGCCAGATTATCCAGTCTGCCTTTCCTGCTGAAGTCGATTCTTCTCATTGGTGGACTTTTGATTTTGAAAAATGCAGCAGTTTTAGGTTTTTAGGTATTTTTCCCACTGATCTTAACCTACTCAAGTTTTGAATGGGTGTTGATTGCATTGGCCTCCTCTAGCCATTATGCTAGTCTGGCCTGAGCCAGATATTTCTATGCCTGATGAAAAAGGTGTTGGAATATGTATGTGGCATTGTTTAAATGCTAATGTTTTCAAGGGGCAAGTTTCGAGGGTATACAGGTCCCCGACAATTTGATTAGTTCCAATGTCCAAACTGGCCCTTTTGATATTGACTCCACCCCTTTTCTTGCAGACCCAACATACACCTTTTAAAAAATCCCAAATTCGATTAAAGTTCGTAGTTTCTTCCATGTGCACTTTAGGATTTCAAACTTTCTGGTCGATACTTCCAAATTAAATTCCCTTTCCTATGAGTCCAAACACTGGGCAGGGGGGTGTCTCCATGAATGCACCTCCTTTTATCCCCTGCAGGCCTTGTCTGCTCTTTTAAAATTCATTTGTGTCTCAAAGTTTTCCTTCCATCGGTTTCCATTCACAGCACAGACTGATACCACAGCCCTTTTCCTTCTGGGTAAAATGAGGGAGTTTTCGTCCTCCACTACACATTGGAGAATTGTATTATATGTGGGTTACTAACCGGTGTTGAACACCAGACTCCAGTGCCCATGTATTGCTAGGTTTATCTGTCACTAGAGAATTATTCTGAATGTGAGTCACCTATAGAATGACATATTATATACAGCACAGAAATAGCCCATTTGGCGTTTATATTCCACTCGAGCCTCCTCATGTCTTTTCACATCTAACTCTATCAGTGTAACTCTCTATTCCCTGATTCGTCAGTTACTTATCCAGCCTCCCCTTAAATTAATCTATACTTTTCGCCTCAACTACTTCCTCACCAATCTCTGTGTAATGACACTTTTGCTGAATTCCCCACTTGGTTTCTTGGTGACTCTGTTATATTGATAGTTCCAGTGTTGTTCTTCCCCACACGTGAACACGCTCTCTCTGTGTCAACTCAATCAAAACCTTTCATCATATTATACACCTCAATTAGGTCACACCTCACACCTCAGACTTCGCTTTTCAAAAGAAAAGAGATCCAGTCTCTTCATGCTTTCTGATAGGTATAAAGTCGTATTTCTGGTATCGTTCTTGTAAATCGTGTTTGCAACCTCTCCAGTGCTTCTATATCCTTTTTATCAGGATTTAAAGGCAAGAAACAAAAAGGGCCACTGAATATAAAAGGGCTGCAGGTGGGGTCAAAACTAAAAATCATGGTTTAAAAACTAGGATGAAAACACTCTACCTAAATGCACGCAGCATTCGAAATAAAGTAAATGAGATGATGGCACAAATCATTACAAATGGGTATGGTTTGGTGGCCATTACAGAAACATGGTTGCAGGGTGGCCAAGACTGGGAATTAAACATACAGGGGTATCTGACGATTCAGAAAGATCGACAAGTAGGGAAAGGAGGTCGGGTAGCTCTGTTCATAAAATATGTTATCAGGGCAGTTGTGAGGGATGATATTGGCACCAATGAACAAAATGTTGAATCATTGTGGGTGCAGATTAGAGAAAGTAAGGGGAAAAAGTCACTGGTCAGCGTAGTTTATAGGCCTCCAAATAATAACTTCACGGTGGGGCGGGCAATAATCAAGGGAATAATGGAGGCATGTGAAAAAGGAAGGCAGTAGTCATGGGGGAGTTTAACCGACATATCGATTGGTCAAATCAAATCGCACGGGGTAGCCTGGAGGAGGAATTCATAGGATGCATACGGGATTGTTTCTTCGAACAGTTTGTAACAGAACCTACAAGGGAGCAAGCCATCTTAGATCTGGTCCTGTGTAACGCGACAGGAAAAATAAATGATCTCCTAGTAAAAGATCCTCTCGGAATGAGTGAACACAATATGGTTGAATTTGTAATACCGATTGAAGATGAGGAAGTTGTGTCAGAAACGAGCATACTATGCTTAAACAAAGGGGACTACAGTGGGATGAGGGCAGAGTTGGCTAAAGTAGACTGGAAGCAAGGACTAAACGGTGGCACAATTGAGGAACAGTGGGGGACTTTTAAGGAGCTCTTTCATAGTGCGCAACAAAAATATATTCCAGTGAAAAAGAAGGGGGGCAAGAGAAGGGATAACCAGCTGTGGATAACGAAGGAAAAAAAGGAAAGTATCAAATCAAAGACCTATGCGTATAAGGTGGCCAAGGTTAGTAGGAAACTAGAGGATTGGGAAAATTTTAAGCAACAGCAAAGAATGACTAAAAAAGCAATACAGAAAGGGAAGATAGATTACGAAGGTAAACTTGCGCAAAACATAAAAACAGATAGTAAACAGATATATAAAATGGAAAAGAGTGACTAAAGTAAATGTTGGTCCCTTAGAAGATGAGAAGGGGGATTTAATAATGGGAAATGTGGAAATGGCTGAGATCTTAAACAATTATTTTGCTTCCGTCTTCACAGTGGAAGGCACAAATACCATGCCAAAATTTGCAGGCCACAGGAATGTGGGAAGGGAGGACCTTGAGACAATCACTACCACTAGAGGGGTAGTGCTGGACAGGCAAATGGGACTGAAGGTAGACAAGTCCCCTGGTCCTGACGAAATGCATCCCAGGGGATTAAAAGAGATGGCGGAAGTTATAGCAGATGCATTCGTTATAATCTAACAAAATTCTCTGGACCCTGGGGAGGTACCAGCGGATTGGAAAGCAGCTAATGTAACGCCTCTGTTTAAAAAAGGGTGCAGACAAAAGGCAGCTAACTATAGGCCGGTTAGTTTAACATCTGTAGTGGGGAAAATGCTTGCAACTATCATTAAGGATGAAATAGCGGGACATCTAGATAGGAATGGTGCAATCAAGCAGACGCAGCATGGATTCATGAAGGGGAAATCATGTTGAACTAACTTATTGGAATTCTTTGAGGAGATAACGAGCATGGTGGATAGAGGTGTACCGAGTGATGTGGTGTATTTTGATTTCCAAAAGGCATTCGATAAGGTGCCACACAAAAGGTTACTGCAGAAGATAAAGGTACGCGGAGTCAGTGGAAATGTATTAGCATGGATAGAAAATTGGCTGGCTAACAGAAAGCAGAGAGTCGGGATAATTGGGTCCTTTTCCGGTTGGAAATCAGTGGTTAGTGGTGTGCCACAAGGATCAGTGCTGGGACTACAACTGTTTACAATATACATGGATGACCTAGAAGAGGGTCAGAGTGTAGTGCAACAGAATTTGCAGATGACACTAAGATTAGTCGGAAAGCGGGTTGTGTAGAGGACTCAGAGAGGCTGCAAGGAAATTTGGATTGGTTAAGCGAATGGGCGAAGGTTTGGCAGATGGAATACAATGTCAGAAAGTGTGAGGTCATCCACCTTGGGGAAAAAAAACAGTAAAAGTGAATATTATTTGAATGGGGAGAAATTACAACATGCTGTGGTGAAGAGGGACCTGGGGGTCCTTGTGCATGAATCCCAAAAGGTTAGTTTGCAGTTGCAGCAGGTAATCAGGAAGGCGAATGGAATGTTGGCCTTCATTGCGAGAGGGATGGAGTACAAAAGCAGGGAGTTCCTGCTGCAACTGTATAAGGTATTGGTCAGGTCGCACCTGGAGTACTGCATGCAGTTTTGCTCACCTTACTTAAGGAAGGATATACTAGCTTTGCAAGGGGTACAGGGACGATTCACTCGGCTGATTACAGAAATGAGGGGGTTACCTTATGATGATAGATTGAGTAGACTGGGTCTTTACTCATTGGAGTTCAGAGGATGAGGGGTGATCTTATAGAAACATTTAAAATCATGAAATTGATAGACAAGATAGAGGTTGAGAGGTTGTTTCCACTGGTAGGGGAGACCAGAACTAGGGGGCACAGCCTCAAAATACGGAGGAGCCAATTTAAAACCGAGTTGAGAAAGAATTTCTTCTCCTAGAGGGTTGTGAATCTGTGGAATTCTCTGCCCAAGGAAGCAGTTGAGGCTAGCTCATTGAATGTTTTCAAGTAACAGATAGATAGATTTTTAACCAATAAGGGAATTAAGGGTTACGGGGAGAGGGCGGGTAAGTGGAGCTGAGTCCACGACCAGATCAGCCATGATCTTATTGAATGGCGGAGCAGGCTCGAGGGGCTAGATGGCCTACTCCTGTTCCTAATTCTTATGTTCTTATGTTCTTATAACACGGTGATGAGAATTGTACAGTGTACTGCAAGTGTGGTCCAACGAAGGTTTGATACCAGTTCAGCAGAACTTCACTTCTTTTCAATACTATCCGTCTTGAATTAACCCTTGGTGCTCCATTTTCTTTTTATGGATGTATTCCCGACTTGTCCCCAAACACCGCAAGCTCTGACCTTATTCATTATTCTCATATGTGGTACCTCATCAAAGACTTTTTGGAGATTAAGTATATTATATCGTCCACATTGCCCTGGTCTACTCTCCCTGTTACTTCTTCAATGAAATCAAAGAAGTTGGTCAAGCAAGACTTTTGCTTTTGAATCCACGCTGATTATACATTATTATATTTTTGGTTTATAGATATTCTTCTATTCTCTACTTGAGCAGAGATTCCATTATTTTCCAACCACCGAAGTTCCACTGACTGGTCTATAGATCCCCGGACATGTTCTATCTCTCATCTCAAATATAAGTATTACGTTAGCTATGCGCCATTCCTCTGACACGACACATTTTTCAAACTAATCATTAAATATTTGTAATAGTGCTCCTGCTATCTCTTCGCTGAGTTATTTTAAAGTGTATGGATGTAATCCATCCAGACCAGGGGTTCAATCCTCCTTTCATTTGGTTCGTTCATTTAATGTTTCTCCTCTTTATTTATTGCAGTTATATAATTTCCCATACATTATTCCACCATCATGTCCACCTGCCCTGTGTCCCTGGTAAATACAGAGGCAAAGTAATTATTTCATATTTTATGTAATTTTTCCTTCGCTCCATGTGATTTAATCATGTCCATTGATTTGTGGCCCTATTCCTATCCGACATTCTTTTTTAAATGAATGTGCCTGCAGAAAGTTCGATGAGCGATTATGTTATCGGCCACCAAATAGTGGGAAGGATAAAGAGGTGTAAATTTAGATAAAATGCAGAAAGATTCAAGATCTGTCGTGATAATGTGGGACTTCAACGTAAACTGGGAAAATAACCATGCAAAGGGAAAATGCAGGGGAGGATTTCCTGAAATCTGAATTAGAACTTTCTCCATCAGTATGTTTCCAGCACGATGAGGAAGAAAGCAGTTCTGGATCTCGGAAATGGATTAAGTAGAGCATGTTTCTGTGGAGGAGCATTGAGGAAACAGTGATCACAATATCATTAGGTTTAGAGTAGTTATGGAAAAGGAGAAGGTATAATCATGTGTGAAAATACCCAACTGTAGGAGGACTAATTTTATGAGTTGAAAGGGATCCGGCCCAGGTAGATTGAAACCAAAGATTTCTCGGTAAAACAGTAAATGCACATTGGGAGACTTTCAAAAATGCGATAGATCGGGTAACGACGTGACACGTTCTCATGCAGGGTGCAGAAATAGCATGATAGCTAGCTACAGCTCGGTGGATGAATGAAGATCAACTAAAACACAAAAACGGAAGCTTGTGATAAACTTCAGGCTCATATTTCAGTAGAGAACCAAGCAGAATACAGAATGTACAGAGAAGGTCTATCAAAGGAGGAGGAAGTAAAATCAGCAGAAAAACAGGATATTCGCCCATAGTACTTATCTGAGGAAGGACACACTTGCCTTGGAGGTGGTGCAACAGAGGTTCAACAGATTGATTCCTGGGATGAGAGGGCTGTCCGACGATGAGAGATTGTGTAGAATATGCCAATTCTCTCTGGAGTTTCGAAGAATCGGAGTTGATCTCGTTGAAACGGACAATATTCTGAAGGGGATTGACAGGGCAGATGTTGAGAAGCCCGGCTAGCTCAGTCGGTAGAGCATGAGACTCTTAATCTCAGGATCGTGGGTTTGAGCCCCATGTTCGTCAATTACAGTTCCTAAACATTTATGGAGCTTTCACAGGAAAACGTCTTTAATGAACCCATTTTCTTCTTTTGCACAATGAAAGAAATGCGAACTGAGGGAGAGCTGATAATTTAATCATCTGGTCTGTGCTCTGCATAAGAACACAAGAACCAGGAGCAGGAGTCGGCCATTTGGCCTTTCGAGCCTGCCTTCTTTTGCACTGAAACAAATTATAACCGTGAGTTTTAATTAGCAGTGCGGGATATTTACAGGGCACCTTTCAATGCTTCACAAAACCATTCCTTTCGCTACAGCCACCCAGGATCGTTTCCCGGTTTGGGAAGTAACTTTGATATCACCGTTTGTAATTGAAGTGGAGTAATTTTATTATGTTAGATGGATGTCCCAAAGCACTTCAGAGTGGTGTCAAAACAAATGAGTTTGCAATTAAAAACACTGAATGTCAGGAGTTGGATTTTAACCCACGCCTCCAGAGGAGACTGCGACCTGAACGCAGCACCTTAGACCGCTCGGCCATCCTGACTGTTGATGCTTCAGTTACAAGTTATTACTCGGGAAAGTTTCAGACCGGGCGCTTGTTCAGTGTTGCTGGAAGGCCCAGTAACCGGGATATCCTCTTCCCCGGGGTTTTCCTGAGCCTGTGATCGGTGCACGGGGAGGTTTGGCCCGGGTCTGAGGTAGCTTACATCCCAGGGATGGACAATAACCCTCTGAGCTCTGGAACTGGGGAAGAGCGAAAAATTAATGAGCTGTTTGTGGGTTTCAAATGCAACTTAGATCTGATGGAAGAAACCGATAGTGTTGTTTCACAGAATGAAAGAAATGCAAACAGGGACAATCGAAATTTCAATAACTGAACTTTAATAATTAGTGAAACTTTAACCCTTGATGAAGTTTTATCCCCGATCTGATTTTACACACTCTGTATTTGAGTAGATTAGTTTTAAAATGTTCATTGCTCATGCGACAATGTACCCTGGACTGCTTTTGTTCAATTTTATTGCAGACAAGCTTTTGCTTCACAAATAATTTTTCCGCCCAGGCTCGCAACAGAGACCTTTCGCGTGTGAGGCAAACAAGATAACCGCTACACGACGGAAACTGCTGCTTAACTCAGTGCCCAGAGAGAAGTGTTCAGCAACAAGCTGAAATGCTCAATCCCTCTCTCTGCAAAAAGTTCCTTTCACAAACAATTCTCTGACTGGAACTGCACCAAACAACAATGTTCTCCTTTCAAAGTCATTAAACTCCCCAATTTCCACATCTGCAATTTTAAGGACAAGGACTGAAAGCGCTTTGCGATCAGAAAATTGCCGGAAACCCCTGTGGTTAATGACAGGGCTTTTGATGGTTGATTTCCGTACACACCTTGTGTTATGTATTTAACCCTTGGCCACCTGTATCACACCACCACCAGAACGCCTACCTGTTGGAGTCCCAAGGGATTCCAGCATCCATTGGGAGCATGGTATATAAGCACTCTGGAGTCTTATTAAAGGAGCTAATGTCACACTTACTCATTGTTCACAGCACTCAGTTTCATTCTTTATTGTGAGCGTATCAATTGGCGACGAGACAACGAACAACCACGCGAAAATGCAAGTAACAGTTGGTATAACTTGATAACAGCACAGCTGGCAATGGTTGCGGAATATATTCGTGCAGCCAAAACGCACAATGACAACCTGGAACTGCACGGCACCGAATCCTCGGGGAAAAACATTTAAAGGCTTTGTCTCTGAATGGGCTACGATCCACCAACCTTACAATTAATAGCTGAACGCACTAATCCATTGCACCACAGAGACTGATAGATGCACATATTGCGAGATATACCTGTGATATCTTCACAGAGCACAGCACACACAGCTTCCTAACATGCAGGCTGCTCTCTCGAAACTCTCCGGAAAGAGCCTGTTCTGTTTAATGATTAACTGTACAGTTGCAGTACACAATACGTCCACATCCACAGTGTGGAGCTGCAAGCATTACATGCTTCCAGACATTACAATCCCAAACTAGGTTGTCAGTCAGTTAAAGCTTCAGATTGCTCTGACCGGGATGGAACTTGTCCACTCTCAGTTGTACTTTTCCCAAATAAAGGGTGGGACATTCATTGTGGATGTGTGGAAGCAGTCTGGTCCCGCACACTGCAGACACTTCCATGTCACCGCCAACCAGCTCTCCCACAACCGGTGTGATCTACCTTCCAGCCTTCCGGTGCTTTGTCTTTGACGAAGTATTCTGACTGTCCCGAAGCCGGTATCCTTTGTCATCAATCGGGTTTTAAGTTGTTTCGGTAATTTTTACCTGCTGGACAGTCGACGCACAAATTGTAGAGTGGAACACTTGCGTGGACCCCGGTTTTCTAGTGGTTTATTTTCCTGGTTGGGTCCGTCGGTCGCGGTGGTCCGGTTGATGCCTGTTACCAAGTCAGTTGATATTGATGTTCCACTGATTGGTTTTTTGAAGTTCTTTTCTCTGATGTCGTGATGTCTCTTCCTGTGTTATCTCGCCGTGTGCTCTCGATCTTGATCTTGTTGTTCCAAAGTAATGGTCAGAAAAATAGGTTGCTCTTGGTACGATAGGCTCCCAGTTATACTCTGAGAGGCTGCTTAATCTTCGTGCCAAATCTAACGTTTCTTTTGTTTAAGTTTTGCTGCCCATTGATTTAAGTGGTCTTCTTTGTATAAGTTTTGGCGGACTAGCTAACTGAGACTAGATTAAATGTTTTAATCTGGTGTTGATAGACTTTGGGATTGTGATACTCCTTATTTATGAACTGATGAACTCTTGTCCAGTATAATAACACTGCTTTGGCTTCGGGAAGTCTGGGCTGAGCCAGATATTTCTATACATGTTGAAAAGGTGTTGGAATATGGATGTGACATTTGCGTCCTGTGGGTGGGGAGGATAATGTTTCTTCCGTGATCGATTGTTTAAATGCTAATGTTTTCTGGGAGCCTGACTACGGTTAAACAGCTCCCCCAGACAAACTGATGAGCTACAATATCCAAACTCTAAATCCCACCCCTCTGTCACTGCAGCTTTTCCCCACAGGCCCAAACATGCCTTTTAAAATCCCAAACTTGGTTAAGAATTGTAGATTTCCTTCATATGCTTTTTAGAATCCCAAACTTTATGTTTAATATTCCTAAATTGAATTTACTTTTCAGTGATTCCAAACACTGGGGGGTTTTCATGAATTTTGGAATCTACATTGGCAGTCCCTCAGAATCGAGGAAGGCTTGCTTCCACTCCTAAAGTGAGTTATTTGGTGGCTGAACAGTCCAATACTAGAGCCACAGACCCTATCACAGGTGGGACAGATAGTCGTTGAGGGAAGGGATGGGTGGGACAGGTTCTGCTGTCTACACTTGATTTCTGCATGCACTCGGCGTTGAGACTCGAGGTGCTCAGCGCCCTCTCGGATGCACTTTCTCCACTTAGGGTGGTCTTGGGTCAGGGACTCCTGGGTGTCAGTGGGGATGTTGCACTTTATCAGGGAGGCTTTGAGTGTGTCCTTGTAGAGTTTCTGCTGCCCACTTTGGTTCGTTTGCCATGAAGGAGTTCCGAGTAGAGCACTTGCTTTGGGATTATCGTGTCTGGCATGCGGACTATGTGGCCTGCCCAGCGGAGCTGATCGAGTGTGGTCAGTGCTTCAAAGCTGGGGATGTTAGCCTGAATAAGGCTGTTGATGTTGGTGCATCTGTCCTCCGAGAGGATTTGTAGCATCATGCGGAGACATCGTTGGTGATATTTCTTCAGTAACTTGAGGTGTCGACTGTACATGGTCCATGTCTCTAAGCCTTACAGGAGGGCAGGTATTACTACAGCCCTGTAGACCATGAGCCTGGTGGCAATTTTGAGGGCCTGGTCTTCAAACACTCTTTTCCTCAGGCAGCCGAATGCTGCACTGGCGCATGGAGGCCGTATTGAATCTCGTCATCGATGCCTGCTCTTGTTGATAGGAGGCTCCCGGGATATGGGAAGTGGTCCATGGTGTCCAAGGCCGCGCCGTGGATCTTGATAATTGGGGGATAGTGCTGTGCGGTGAGGAAAGGCTGGTGGAGGACCTTTGTCTTACGGATGTTTAGCGTAAGGCCCATGCTTTCATACGCCTCAGTAAATACGTCGACTATGTCCTGGAATTCAGCCTCTGTATGTGCGCGGACGCAGGCCTTGCTGAGGCCTCACCTGGAATATTGTGTACAGCTTTGTTCTCCTAATCTGAGGAAGGACATTCTTGTTATTGAGGGAGTGCAGCGAAGGTTCACCAGACTGATTCCCGGGAGGGCAGGACTGACATGTAAAGAAAGACTGGATCAACTAGACTTTTCTTCACTGGAATTTAGAAGAATGAGAAGGAATCGCAAAGAAACATATACAGGTCTGATGGGATTGGACAGGTTGGAGGCAGGAAGTATGTTCCCGATGTTTGGGAAGTCCAGAACCAGGGGTCACAGTCTAAGGACAAGGGGTAAGCCATTTAGGACCGAGATGAGGAGAAACTTCTTCACTCAGAGAATTCTGAACCTGTGGAATTTTCTACCACAGAAAGTTGTTGAGGCCAATTCGTTAGATATATTCAAAAGGGAGTTAAATGTGACGATTACGGCTAAAGGTATCAAGGGTATGGAGAGAAAGCAGGAAAGGGGTACTGAGGTGAATGATCAGTCATGATCATATTGAATGGTGGTGCAGGCTCGAAGGGTCGAATGGCCTAATCCTGCACCTGTTTTCTTTGTTTTTATGTTTCTATGTTTCTATGCAAAGCACAGAAAAAAATGGTTGAAGTATCGACTCTGCCTCAGTTAGCATTTCTTTCATTGTGCAAAAGAAGGTGACGGGTTAATTAATGATGCAATCCCGTGAAAGCAACACAAAAGTTGAACAAAAAAACATACGGTGACTGGCAGGTGAGCGCTGCTTCTGACACCCGGTGGGAATGGGCGGGGATTTTAAAGCCCCTTGTATTGTGAAACCTTCATATAGTCAAACATTTCCTATGTGCTGTATCGATCTCGTGGCGCAACGGTAGCGCGTCTGACCCCAGATCACGTCGAGGTCACTGTTCTTCAGGGTAATTCGAGAATTAATATTTTCTTTGCTGTTTGGCAATAACCAGACCCTTGCTCCAAGGTCTGTCTCACTGTTTCCCCGATGTCAGACAGAGATACGCCTGCTGCCCTCATTTATTTCATGTGACAGGACACAAAGGTTCAAAATAAACCTGCAGTTGGCCACATATTGCCCTAAATAGTCAGGATGGCTGAGCGGTCCAAGGTTCTGTGTTTAGGTCGCAGTATCGTCTGGAGGTTTGGGTTCACATCACACTTCTGACACTTCCTGTTTTTAATCATTAAGTGAAACTCATTGTTTGACACCACGACCAACGCGTAAAAAGTGGGATTTTGCAGTCCACCTGCTCGCTTAACACTTCCGTCTGACCTGGTGCTGAAAGTGGAGATGTTTCCGCAGTGTAGCGGTTAACACGTTCGCCTCACATGTGAAAGCTCACCAGGCGGGATTATTTTCTGGAGCTTTCTCCTCATGCATGCTCAGGGGCGAGTTTGTTCTCCTGTGAAATGTCATAAGATCATAAGCATGTAAGGATTAGGGGCCAGAGTAGGCCATTCGGCCCCTCGAGCCTGGTCCACTATTCAAGAAGATCCTGGCAGTTCCTCGACAGCAAGTTTAAACATCTGGGGCAGAGCTGTAATCAACGACAAAAAGGTGCATTTTGCAGAAGCCCAGCTAAATCAGTCAGTAGATCATGAGATTCTAAATCTCAGGGTCAGAGGTGCAAGCCCACGTTTGGTGATTATTTTTCATCGAATTATATAATCAGAAGTTTACAGCACGGAAGGAGGCCATTTCGGCCCATCGTGACCGTGCCGGCCAATAACAGGCTCTCCAGCCTAATCCCACTTTCCAGATCTCGTTCCATAACCCTGCAGGTTACGGCACTTCAGGTACACATCCAAGCACTTTTTAAATGTGGTGAGAGTTTCTGCCTCTCCCACCCATTCAGGCAGTGAGTTCGAGACCCCCACAACCCTCTGCGTGAAGAAATTGCCCCTCAATTCCCCCCTACACTTTCTACCAATGACTTAAAATTTATGCCCCATTGTTGTTGACCCCTCTTCTAAGGGAAATGGGCCCATTCTATCCACTATATCAAGGCCCCTCATAATTGTATACACTCCAATGATACCTCCCCTCAGCCCACTTTGTTCCAAGAAAAACAACCCCAGCCTATCCAATCTGTCCTCATAGCTAAGATTCTCCACTCCCGATAACATCCTCGAAATCTCCTCTGTAAGTCTCCAGTGCAATCACAGTCTTCTTCCTGTAAAGCGGTGACGAGAACTGCACGCAGTACTCCAGCTGTGGCCTAACCAGTGTTTTATAATCAAGCATAATCAACCAGCTCTCTTATTCTAGGGCTCGGCTAAAGAAGGCCAGCATTCTTTTTGTCTTCTTAACCAGCTAATCCACCTTGCCTGCTACCTTAAGGGATCTGTGGACATGCACTCCCAGGTCGCTTTGTTCCTCTACAATTCTCAATGTCCTACCATTTAATGTTTAATCTCTTTCTATTGTGTCTCTAAACACTCAAGTAATGACTCCACGAGGCAAGGTGTTGTACTTGAACTGTGGTGACCTTAGTCCATTTATTGCAGTTCCTGAGTGAGGGTACAGTATGGTGAGCTCCGTTTTATACTTGGTTCCCTGTCGTGTACCGGTGATCCCGAGGTCTCCACCAGTTGCACCCTCTGGTGGTACAGGCATCGTATATACAGTGTGACGGTACATCCAGTCGTCTTATGTAACTGTCCATTGAGTGTACAAGGAGTATACTTATACTAAACAGACACAACATCACTCTCCCCTAAGTCTTGTGCCACTTGCCTTTGCATTGTGTGCTCTGGCCCGAGACTTGAGTGCCCAAAGCCCTTGCACCTTGTCAATGCTTTGGCTTGGTTCTCTCCCTGTGGACTCCCAAGTCCTTATTGCCACGACATTGGGAAATGGTCAGCAGTGGATGGTTGGAGGTTGCAGTGGGGGTGAGTGGGTTCTGGGTGTGATCCATGTGTGTCCATGGCTACAAACATCCATTCCCCCACCGCACCCTCCCCCCTCCCCATACATAGAGCATGTGTGTGGCTCAACACCTGCATGTGCAGACCTGTACAGACAGAAAGAACAAAAAAACATAGGATTAGTTACAGCACTGTTTGGGTTCTGCAGTAGTGGAACAAGTACATTTTGCAGGTAAGGTACATACGTGGTGTCACAGTCTTGTCCCTGGGTTGTGTAGGTGCAGGTGGGTGAGGACACTAGTTCCAGAGTAACCAGACTGTGTCCAGGTTGTCTGATGACGGAGCTGTGTCCCCTGCCAGCTGGGTGGGCTCAGATCGCTCACCTGGCTGAGTCTCAGAGCCTTTGCCGTTGCCTAGTGATGGGCAGAGCCACAGGAGTGTGTGGCCTCCTTGTCCTCCTTTGAGGGCTGCGGTGTCTCCCTGCTGCTCTTCAGCGATAGTAAGAGCCTGGTCATCCCAGGTCCCGTTGGGAGGGCAGGAGGGTGATATCCGCTCGCTTCCAGTACTGGCCCTGGTGGCCAGAGAGTTAGAGCCGATCGGGGGCAGGGTACCGGTCGTGGTGCCTTTGCCGTCCGCTGATCACTGGACCTGCAGCTGGTATGCTCCCTCTGTGTGTGGCCACACTCCCTGGGGTATCACATTGGTCCCGGAGCGGCAGGCTACATGATCGCGGGACCTGGGTGCTGACGGGAGGTTGCCCTTGGTTTTGTCGGCATGCTTGTAAATCCCAGCATCGCACGTCATCACTTCGTTTACTCTCACAATACATTGGTTCTGACTGCAATCGCCCGACTTATCATGATTAGTTACATTTACAAACTTGAAATTGTCAGTTACATATTTTACATATGTATCACCATCATCGCTGTATAAAGAGTGGAACTGTCCCTTTAATTGTGATGTGTTGCCGGTCTCCTTTAAGAGGGTCTTTCAATCTTTACCCCAATCCGGTTCGCCCCTCGGCATCACGTGTTGCTCCCTTGTGGTCTGGCTGCCGCCATCTTGACTTCAGGCCCTTCACCTTGTGGTTCAGACGCCATCTTCTTTCTCTCCATGAGGTAGGCTGCGGTGATCCTTTTCTCCCCAGGTTCTGCCACGGAAGCCGGGAAGTTATCTTCTGCGTGAATTTTCTTCTCCGGAGTACTGCCACTGGAGCCTGGAAGGTGAGGTCTGGTTGTTTGGGCTGGATCATCTCGCCGTTGGTTTGAGCGGTCTGTGTCATCGCCGCACAGTCGAGTTGGGCGGTTGGTTTTTCAGGTGTTGTGCTGGATCCAACTTCGGGGTCATGGGGGATGTCGATCGCTGGAGGCTGGAGCTATTCCCAGCTCCAATTGATCTTTTTCATCTACTTTCTTCCTATTAGCTTTGGACCATCCACGGCAACGATCCACAAAGGTAACCTGTGCATCTCGCCGCCATGGGACACCTGGACATCCACGCTGCCAACGACTGGGATGTATCGTTTGTGTAGGTGAGCAGTTTCACTTTGATCGGGATCATTTTAGGTCGTTCGATTGGATTGTCCCAGAGTTTCTCAAAGGCCGTCTGATTCATCAGTGACTGGCTCGCCCCTGTGTCCACCTCCATCGTGACTGGAACATCGTTGACTTCAACTTCCATTTTCACCGGGGAAATCTCGGTGGTGCAGGTAAACACTCCGTACAGCTCATCGTCGCTGTCTCCGGATGATCAGCCAACTCTTCATCGACTCGGTGAGTATGATTTCTCTTGCATATTCGCTGGAGGTTGCCCTTCATGTTACAGCCTTTGCAAGTATAGTCTTTATAGCGGCACTGGTGGGCCCTGTGATTTCCTCCACAGCGCCAGCATGGGGTTGGCCGGTTGGCCACATGTGGCGGACTCAGGATTGTGGGACTCGGGGTTCTGTTCACTCTTCCCTGAGAGAGACTGCTCGCAGCAGCCCTGCCTCTAAAAGGCACCTTTCGGTTCATAGTATTGCCGGTTTAGAGTCCTTTGGGTGAGACATCCACTTGGAATCGCAGGCCGAGATCATGAACGCCTGGCTCACGTTAATTGCCTTCTGCAGGGTGGCCGTGGTGTCCGCAGAGAGCACCCTGTGGAGAAGGCCCTTGTGACAATTCCAGTAACAAAGATGTCCCTTAGTGCTTCGGTGAGGTGATCGCTAAAATCAAATGGTGCAGCCAATCGTCTCAGGTCTGCAGCACATTTTGCAATTTCTTGGCCTTCGGATCCACCGGTGGGGAGAGAACCGGTGTCTGGCTGTGAGGATGCTCTCTTTAGGTTTGAGCTGTTCCTGTACCAGCGTTACGAGCTCAAGATATGTTATTGTCTTCTCTGGGACTAGCAGGTCCCTGACAAGGCCATAGACGGTGGGCCCACAACTGCTGAGCAGGATAGCTCTGCACTTATCAGCCAGCGAGGTCGGGTCGTCTCCCCCCATGTCATTTGCAATGAAGAAGTGTTCGAGCCTTTCCACAAAGGCCTTCCAATCTTCCCCATCGGCGAATTGTTCAAACGTGCCAAGTTTAGCCATTGTCACATGGAAATTCGTATTCTCGTCACCAGTTATTGTGTCTGCAAGCACTCTAGTAATGACTCCACGAGGTAAGATATTGTACTTGAACTGTGGTGACCTTAGTCCACTTATTGCAGCTCCTGAGTGAGGGTACAGTACTGTGAGCTCCCTTTTATATCTGGTTACCTGTTGTGTACAGGTGACCCCGAGGTCTCCACCAGTTGCACCCTCTGGTGGTACAAGCACAGTGTATACAGTGTGAAGGTACATCCAGTGGTCTTATGTAACTGTGCATTGAGTGTACAGGGTGTATACATATTTTAATACATGCACAACAAAGATCATCGGTTAATTAATGGTGTTTTCCCGTGAAAGCAGGATAAAATTTAACAATGATTTAATTCCTGCATTTAGAAAGACATGGGTTAATCACTGATAGTCAGCATGGATTTGTTCAGGGAAGGTTTTGTCTGACTCACTTGATTTAATTTTTTGAGGAGGTAACCAAGTGGATTGATGAGGGCATTGCGTATGATGTAGTGTATAAGGATTTTAGCAAAGCTTTCTCCAAGTTCCCACATGGAAGACTGGTCACGAAAGTAAAAGCCCATGGGACCAGGGCAAAGTGGCAAGTTGGATCCAAAATTGGCTCAGAGGCAGGAAGCAAAGGGTAATGTTTGATGGGAGTGTTTGGAACTGGAAGGATGGTTCCAGTGGGGTTCCACAGGGCTCAGTGCTAGGTCCCTGGCTTTTAGTGGCAACATCAATGATCTAAACTTAAATATAGGAGGTATGATTAAAACGTTTTCAGGTGATACTAATTCAATCCAGAGAAGTGTGAGGCTGTGCATTTGGGGAGGGCAAACAAGGAAAGAAACACACATTAAATGGTCCGACATTGAGAAGTGTGGAAGAACAAAGGGAGCTTGGAGTGCATGTCCACAGATCCCTGAAGGTAGCAGGCCAGTTGGATAAGGTGGGTAAGAAGGCGCACGGAATGCTTGCCTTTATTGGCTGAGGCATGGGATAGAAGAGCAGGTTGGTTATGCTTGAAATGTTTTAAACACTGGTTAGACCACAGCTGGAGTATTGCATGTAGTTCTGGTCACTATATTACAGGAATTATGTGATTGTACGAGAGGGTACAGAGGAGATTTACGAGGATGTTGCCAGGCGTGGAGAATCTTAGCTATGAGGACAGATTGGATCGGCTGGGTTTGTTTTCATTGGAACAGAGGAGGCTGAGGGGAGACAACATTGAGATGTATAAAATTATGAGGGGCCGAGATATAGTGGATAGCAGATGGGTCAAAAATCAGGGGGCATATATTTAAAGTAATTGGTAGAAGGTTTAAAGAGGATTTGAAGGTAAAATTCTTCATGCAGAGGTTTGTGGGGGTCAGGAACTCGCTGCCTGAAAGAATGGCGGAGATAGATACCACATGTAAAAAGTATTTGGATGTGCACCTGAAGTGCCGCAACCTGCAGGGTTATGGACCCAGAGCTGGAAAGTGGGATGAAGTTGGCCGGGGTGGAAGTGATTGACCGAAATGGCCTCCTCATGTGCTGCAAACTTCTCTCATTCTATAATTCTCTGAAAAATGTAAATGTCCAATGTGGGTGTCGAAACCACGACCCTGAGATTAAAAGTCTTATGTTTCACTGACTGAGCTCGCCAGGCTTCTGCCAAACATTCCGTTCGCTCACTGATTGCAGACAGGTGCCTGTGGGCTCCGTCCCTGATGGTTAAACTTGCTGTCGAGGAAATGCAAGGATTTTCTTGAATGGTGGACCAGATTCGAGGGGCCGAATTGCCTATCCCGGCCCCTAATTCTTACATGCTTATCATCTTATGAACTTTTCACAGGAGAACAAACTCGCCCCTGAGCATGCATGAGGAGAAAGCTACAGAAAATTTCTCTGCCTGACGCCGGGGAAACAATGAGACAGACATTGGAACAAGGGTCTGGTTATTGCCAAACAGCAAAGAAAATATTAATTCTGAAAGAACAGTGACCCCGACGTGATTTGAACACGCAACCTTCTGATCTGGAGTCAGACGCGCTACCGTTGCGCCACGAGGCCTACACAATGTGTTTGAGATGTTTCTCTATATGAAGCTTTAACAATACAAGGGGCTTTAAAATCCCCGCCCATTCCCACCAGGTGTCAGAAGCAACGCTCACCTGCCAGTCACCGTATGTTTTTTTCTGAAACGTTTGTGTTGCGTTCATGGAAAAGCATCATTAATTAACCCGTCACCTTCATTTGCACAATGAAAGAAATGCTAACTGAGAGACAGTCGATACTTCAATCATTTGTCCTGTGCTTTGGGGAGCGGGCAGGGAAGTGGACCTGAGTCCATGATCGCATCGGCCATTATCGTATTAAATGGCGGAGCAGGCTCGAAGGGCGTATGACCGACTCCTGCTCCTATTTCTTTTGTTCTTATGTTCTTCAGCATGTTAATCCATTTTACACACTGTATTGCCGATGTCACCAGGAATCTGGGGCAACTTTTGTCAAATTTAACAGCACCGGTTATTCCTTCTGTGCAGAGAAATTAGAATCAGTAGTGAAGATAAAATCCCATGGTGATCATTTTCAGATTCAACGCAGTAGGATTTCAAATAAAGTGAAATAATTTTACAGTGAAAAGATTTGGAAGTTTTACTTGTATTTGTATCTTTAATTAAACTTTGTGGCGTCTGACTCCCTTTCATGCTTCTGCTGAATAAGAAAGGAGGGTTTGACGTTGACCAGACTGCACTGCCCCTGATATTTGTGAGCTCATCCTTTATATTCAGTGGTTTCTCGCCCTTTGATGGGCTGCAGTGTGGCGGATATCACGTTGGCCTCACACGCGAAAGATCCCCGGTGGATCCGTTTTCTCTCACTGAAAGTTATCTATTTATTGGTTAAATAAAGAGCAATTCAGGAATAAGGGAGCCTTTCTACCAGGAGAATAAATTGCAAATAAAAACTGCAAATGCTGGAAATCTCAGCAGGTCAGGCAGCATTTTCCAGGAGACTAAACTCTCCTCCGATTGTTCCCTTATAGCACGTTTAAACATAATGTTTCTACCCAGAATCAAACCGGATACTTTTCACGTATAAAGGAAATGTGATAACCACTACACTACAGAAACCTCTGGCACAACAGCCCCAACAGAGGGGAGCTGACCAGTGAGCTCCCTCTGTGATGATCGGGAATGTGTTGGCTCACCTCTAACAACTTCTGTCCCACACTGAAAGTTCTCAATCCTTCTCCTCCACTGCCCTTTACAGAAATGTCACGGATCACCCAGCCACCGTGTTCACTTGCACATCCTCACAGTGGGGCCACAGAGGCTCCTACCGTCTCCCCGCGATCAGTGAACTCACCCAGTTTACTAAATTAAACCCCGAACACGTGCCCGGCAAAGGGCCGGAGAAGCCAGATAGTCTGTAAGCTCGGTCTATCACAGAAAGTATTGGTATTCATGGTGATTACAGCAATTATTAATCGTCTCACAAACCTCAATTATTTTTATGCGATGAATTGATCGAGAATTGAAACCAGTTTAGTGCGCCGGATCTTAACAACTCGACCACCAGGGAACGGTTATGATACATGTCGATATATTTATATATATTTATATATGAACCTGAATATCAACGGCGAGCTACCTAGACCTCATGGCGCAACAGTAGTGCATCTAACTTTGAGTGAGAGAAATTGTTCCACAGTGATACCCATTTCATCTTTTGTTCCCTTTTAAACACGAGAAACTGAGACAGGGGAAATAAATAGAGAAATAAAAGCACAGGGATACAGACAAGAGGAAGAGAGAAGGGGAAAGATACTGTCCCCACCCAGAACTAATGCAGAAACACCAATGCTGTGCTCGGGATGGCCACCCACAGCCTGGATACACGAACACCAGCGGCAGGTCCGGGCATGAAAGGAACGGAGAGCGGCCCTGGGAGCAGCTTGGAGGTCCCGGGAGACTACTCCAGGGAGCAACGCGAGCTGGTGCAGGAGGGCGGCGGCAGCGAAGAGTGATGTCATAAAGGTCCAGGTCGGTGATTGGAGCGTGGGCAGATACAGCAGGAGCGGCAAGATCGGGGCGAAGGAGCGGCGAGAGACTGCAGAGGGACGTGATCGGGGCCCAGCGGAGGCATGAGTTTGGGGCCAGGGGCCCAGGGTTAGCACGGGCCAGCCCACACTGCGATATGTGTGTGCACTAGGTCCGTGCAGCAGAGCTGGTCGCCTGTCGTCTTGCTTAACCCTTGCCTCTGGACCAAGACCTCGCTCTGTCAAGCCCATGTGATAGCTGGGGTGCAACGGCCACCACACGTTTAAAAAAATCCACGCACAGGCATCTTCCACCCTTTGGGATGTAGTTCGGGTCCTTCATTGAAACACCTGTGAACTCATCCTTTTTCGGCGTGGAATCAAGTCATCCTCGTTTCGAGGGACCGCCTATGATGATGATGATGATGGATACATTAACGTCCCAACAGCTCATTGGCTGCAGGAGTTGGACCGTGCGGCGCTTCAGAAGACATGTCGAAAAGGCCAAGTCACGAATTTTGTCTCATGTGCTCCTCCGATCAAGAACAGCAACACACACAAAAAATGCTTCAATAATGATTACATCTTATCTCCACATTTGCTAAGCAGGTGGTTTGTTGGTCTCGGGATATGATTCTTGCTTCGTGGTTGTTACTTGAAATTTGCAGAAAAATCCTGGCTTCAAATCCCAGACCAGCCTTGAGATTGCATTGAAATTTTGCAAAGAAGGACTTGTATTTCTGCAGCGTCTGTCAGGAACTCATAATGCCCCAAAGCGCTTTTCAGCCGATGAGTTGCCTTTGAAACGTTGTCATGTGAAGAAAGATGTGCTCAAATCACCTCAACTCTTTGCAAACGAGTTCACAGAATGAAAGAAGTTTACAGCACGGAAGGAGGACATTTCGGTCCATCGTGTCCACGCCGGCCAACTCGAGGCTATCCAGCCTAATCCCACTTTCTAGCTCGAGGTCCATAACCCTGCAGGTTCCGGCACTTCAGGTGCACATCCAAGCACTTTTTAAATCTGGTGAGGGTTTCTGCCTCTACCACCCTTTCAGGCAGTGAGTTCCAGACCCCCACAACCCTCTGCGTGAAGACATTTCCCCTCTAAACCTTCGACCAATTACTTTAAATTTATGCCTCCTTGTTGTTGACCCCTCTGCTAAGGGAAATAGGTCCTTTCTATCCACTACATCTCCGAACCTCATCATTTTATACACCTCAATGAGGTCTCCCCTCAGGCTCTGCTCCATGGAAAACAAACCCAGCCTATCTAATCTGTCCTCATGGCTAAGATTCTCCACTCCCAGCAACATCCTCGTAAATCTCCTCTGCACCATCTTCAGTGCAATCATGTCCTTCCTGTAATATGGCGACCAGAACTGCACGCAGTACTCCAGTTGTGACCAAACCTGCCCCACCGACCCCATCTCTTGTATTCTATGCCTCGGCTAATAAAGGCAATCATTCCATATTTCTTCTCAACCACCTTAGTTACCTGGCCTGCTACTTTCAGTGATCTGTGGACATGCACGCGCTGGAGACTGGGGAGGACCCAGCAGATTGGAAAACTGCAAATGTCATGCCCCTATTTAAAAAAGGAGGCAGACAAAAAGCAGGAAACTATAGACCAGTTCGCCTAACATCTGTGGTTGGGAAAATGTTGGAATTCATTATTAAAGAAGCAGTAGCAGGACATAGAAACATCGAAACATAGAAAATAGGTGCAGGAGAAGGCCATTCGGCCCTTCGAGCATGCACCACCATTCAATAAGATCATGGATGATCATTCAGCTCAGTACCCCTTTCCTGCTTTCTCTCCATACCACTTGACCCCTTTAGCTATAAGGGCCACATCTCCCTCTTGATTATATCTAACAAACTGGCATCAACAACTCTGCGGCAGAGAATTCCACGGGTTAACAACTCTCTGAATGAAGAAGTTTCTCCTCATCTCAGTCCTAAATGGCTTACCCCTTCTCCCTTAGAGTCCGACCCCTGGTTCTGGGCTTCCCCAACATCGGGACCTGTCCAGTCCCGTCAGAATTTTATATGTTTCCATGAGATCCCCTCTCATTCTTCCAAACTCCAGTGATCTCTCGATCCCTTGATTCCCCGAGACTCGAAAAATCTATCTAACGCAGCCTTCAATATATTCAGAGACTCAGCATTCACAAGCATGTGGGGCAGAAAATTCCAAAGATTCATATCCCTCTGAGTGAAGAAATTCCTCCTCATCTCTGTCTTAAATGGCCGACCCCTTAACCTGAGACTGTGGCCCCTGGCTCTAGACACTCCAGCCCGGGGGAAATAACCGCTCAGCATCTACCCTGTCAATCCCCTTCAGAATATTGTGTGTTTCAATGAGATCACCTCTCATTCATGTAAACTCCGGAGAGTATCGGCCCATTCTACACAATCTCTCAACTTAAGACAGTCCTCTCATCCCAGGAATCAATCTGGTGAACCTCTGTTGTACCACCTCCCAGGCAAATATTTCCTTCCTCAAATAAGGAGACCAAAACTGTGTGCAGTACTCCAGGTGTGGTCTCACCAGGGCCCTGTACAATTGTAGCAAGACTTCCTTACTCTTGTACTGTGGGCTATATATGAGGTACTATGGGCCGAGTGCGCTGTTTTTTGGCTGTTTCGATGGTTGTATAAAAAGTTATTAAAATTTTAAAATTGTCAGTTGCTCAGCAAACATATTTGTATTTCCTTCAGTGTACTCCTTACTCTTCAAGGACTACATTTTCCCCAAGCAGTTTTGTTGGCTCACTGACCTCAAGCGTACCGACTTTGTGCGCTGGAAACGGCTCGGGGAAAAACTCGCCCCATCCTGGCCGCTGTGTAACGTCCCCGGAGTCCTGGCGTGGTGTCGATGGTGAAGTGGGGGGTGGAGCCAAATGTCTGCGCCGAAAACACTGCCGGCACCTTCGCGCATGGGCAGTAGGGAGAGAAAACTTGGCACTCTGCCAGTGTCAAACCCGATGAAAAGCACAGCAGCTTCTCAGCTTCTCCGGTCGCTCGGCGGGCTCTCCCCCGTCCCTCCCCGATAAAACGCACAGCTCCAGCAGCTGCAACTTCTCCGGTCCACAAGCTCACACTTCTCCGGTGTGTGGAGGCAGTATTTCCCCTTCTCCCTCCACTTGTCTATAACCCTCGGCTTTGTTTTCTGGATTTATTCCCCCGGCCTCATTTTATATGTTTAAAAGGGAACAAAAGATGAAGTGTGCGACACTCTGCAACAATTTCTCTCACTCAAATATATCTATTTAGTGAAGTGAAATAAAGAGCAATTAAAGAATAAGGGAGAAGCCACTGTCGCCCTTTTGACAGGAGAATAAACTCGCCCATGACTGTTCATCAACAGCAAGTTTAAACATAATCTTCCTGCACGGGATCATTTCACGTGGAAAGCAAACGTGATAACGGCTCCACTGCGGAAACCGCTTTGACCAGAAGTACAGCAGAGGGCAGCTGACCAGTGAATGCCTTCTGTGCTGATCGGGAATGTGTTGGCTCACCTGAAACAACTTCTGTCCCTCACTGACAGCTGTCTATCCTTCTCCTCCGCTGCCCTTTACACAAACATGTCACTGATCCCCACCCACCACCCCACATCCCCATCGTGTTATCTTCCATGCTAGCACAGTGGGGCTGCGGAGACACCTACTCTCTCCCCGCGGTTAGTGAACTCAGTCACTCTGTAAAATTAAAGGGGAACAAGTGTCCCGCAAAGGGCACGGGAAGGAAGAGAGTTTGTAACCTGGGTTTAATTGTTTGTCAAAGGCTACCCGTCCTGTTGTGTATTTCCAGCAGCTTCCTACTTTCACAGGTGGAGATACCGGGGCTGTACCATGCTCCTAAAATACAATGAGCTCGGGATAAAATTCCTCACATACTCAGGGCAAACTAAATGATTGAAGTTCTACAATGGATTAAATAATGATGTATAAATCAATGAATCTTTTTTTCCACATGAGATGCATGTAACTCTTTCTTCAAAGGTTTTAATTTTGATGGAAGTGCAATTTCCATGGCCGGAAATCGACGCAGGGCCGCGGTGGTGAGAGCGCCGAATCCTAATCACTGGACCACCAGGGAACGCTGCATTGCTGCATCGCTGCACCGTAATGCTTGGTGTCATTATTGTCCTTTTCAATCCACTTGTTTCACACCGAAACACATCGTAACCTTGATCTGAATTTAACTTCACGTGATTCTGTTTAATTTCTGTTCAAAGAATGGACTCAGTCGAGAATATTTTGCGGATTTTATTTTTCTGAGGCTATCTTCCCTGTGCTGGGAACAACCTGCCCAGATATGTGAAAAAACTGGTTTTGTTAAAACTCCAGAGACCGCATGAAGTTAGCTGGGACAAAAGACTTATCAGTCATCCATTGACTAAAGAGCTGTCAGCCAGGAAGGGGGGCCACTGACAAAGCCACTCTAATTTGTAAAAGCACTTCTCACCTCCATCTGAGAAGGAGACACAGAACAATGAACCCACCAGCCTGGCCAGCCAAGGAGGAGCTGGGTCTTTCCCAACACAAAGGCTCAGAGAGATGCCCAGACTAAGGGCCATCAGCCCAATGCATGGGTGGGATGGCCCATCACTGACTAAGTACCCGTGCTTAGAAACAAAGGGGTTTTAAAGATTGGCGGGAAAGATAGGGGTAGCAAGACTCCCAGAAAGACAGGGTTCTTTCCACTTTAGTTTTAGCTTGGAGCTTGGTGTGAAGCTTGGAGCTTGCAGCTTGCAGCTTGTGTTTAGAGAGAGCCCCCTCTCGCTCTTGCTCTCGCTCCACCGATCGTTGTACCAGAGGAAGGGGCCGCAGTACTGCAGAAGAAGCCACCGAGACTGAAGACCAGGCAGTGACTTCCCACAGCTGAGCTGAGCAAGGAAACTGGCTGCGTGTGGTGGTGAACATGGTCGCGAGTGTCCCAAGCCAGTAACCAGATATCCCAGGCCAGCTGGGTAAGGGTTCAGGGTTTTCTCAGAAGTGAAGCTTTTCAGGGCTATTCTGGGGAGGGTAATTCATTGGTAGGGGTGGGGTTAGAATCCACCAGGGAATTACTGCGTGTTACTCGGTTCATTTCTGTACTGTTTGTATGTTGTTTGTAACCGGGATTTTATTCTCCACAGAGACAGTGATTTCGTTTAGCAGTGCATGTTTTAGCCATTGTATGTTAGACCAAATAAATATACTACGATTTATCACTGAAGCATCCCTTTCCGTGACTCATTTAATTTACACTCTGAATAATAATTCCCGGATCTAGAACTTTCGTAAGGTTGGGGCGATTCAAACCGTCCGTCTGGCAATTGGGCGAGGATCACAAACACTTACAATATTTACGAAAGGATATACTTGCTTTGGAAGCAGTTCAGAGAAGGTTCACTGGGTTGACTCCGGAGATGAGTGGTTGACTTATGAGAAAAGGTTGAGTAGGTTGGGCCTCTACTCATTGGAATTCAGAAGAATGAGAGGTGATTTTATCGAAACGTATAAGGTAATGAGGGAGCTTGATAAGGTGGATGCAGAGAGGATGGTTCCACTGATAGGGGAGACTAGAACTAGGGGGCATAATCTCAGAATAAGGGGCCGCCCATTTAAATCTGTGATGAGGAGCAATTTCTTCTCTCAGAGGGTTGTAAATCTGTCGAACTCACTGCCTCAGAGAGCTGAGAAAGCCACGACATTTAATAAATTTAAGACAGAGATAGCTTCTTAACTGATAAGGGAATAAGGCTTATGGGGAACGGGCAGGGATGTGGACTTGAGTCCATGATCGGATCAGCCATGATCATATTAAATGGCGGAGCAGGCTCGAGGGGCCATATGGTCGACTCCTGCTCCTAGTTCTTAAGTTCTTATGTTCTGAATAGCGACACACAAAAAAATGCTTTGATCATGGTTACACCTTATCTTCACGTTTGTCAAACAGTTGGCTCGTTGGTCTCGGGCTGTGATTTCCCTTCGGAGTTGTTAATTGAAATTTACAATGGGTCCCAGTGGAGCCCTGATATTGTTCGCATATTTTGAAATTGCATCGAACTTTTGCAAAGAAGGACTTGCATATCTGCAGCACCTTTCAGGAACTCATGACGCCCCAAAGCGCTTTACAGCCATTGACTTATGTTTGAAGTGTTGTAGTTTGGGGAAAGATGTGCCCAGATCACCTACCATGAACCTCAACTCTTTGCAAAGGAGTTTGGTGCAAATAATCAGGCGTCTCAGGGACTTGGACTGTCTTTGAATAAGTTCTGTTTGTACCTGTATTCAAGCTTGAAACAGCAACTGGGCTTCCATCTCACGGGAGGTTTGGGGTTGATGTGCGTCGCTTTCAATCTTTGAAATTTCACCAAGCAAAGAAATGGTGAATCCAACTGTCCCTGTAAGCATTTAGTTCCCGTTGAATCACAGGAATATCCGCAGTCAGTAGCTGAAAAGGACTTAAAACTTAATACCGGCTTTGGGACAATCAGAATACTTTGTCACAGACAAGGCACTGGAAGGATGGAAGGTAGATCACACCGGTTGTGGGAGAGCTGGTTGGCGGTGACATGGAAGTGTCTGCAGTGTGCGGGACCAGACTGCTTCCACACATCCATAATGAATGTTCCTCCATTTATTTGGGAATATTACAACTTCGAGTGGACAAGTTCCATCCCGGTCCGAGCAATCTGAAGCCTGACACCCTGGTTTGGGATGTCTTGCACCTTATACTTTCGTCAGTCTCTGTGGCGCAATGGGTTAGCGCGTTCGGCTGTTAACCGAAAGGTTGGTGGTTCGAGCCCACCCAGAGACGAAGCCTTTAGCTGTTTTTCCCCGAGTATTGGGTGCCGCACAGTCCCAGGTTGTCATTGTGCGTTTTGGCTGCACGAATCTATTCTGTCAATCTTGCCAGCTGTGCTATTATCCAGTTAGTTCCCACTACAATTTTTTATGAGCATTCAGTTCAAATAAAACGATAACAATTTTTTACATGGATCATGTTCCTCCATCCAGCCCACTAGAAATAAATTATGTTATTGGGTTTAAAGAAACTGGTGGAAATTGATTCCATTGATACATATATAGAACTAGAAAATCGGTCTCAAGTGCTCCTCCTATCAAGAATACACACACACACAATCAATGGTTTTACAACTGAGTCATAAACCCTTACAATTTTAAACCATTCTCATGCAGCGTGTAAAGGAGATAGGGATAAAACTTCATCACATGTAAAGAGAAAATGAATGATTGAGGATACCACTGTTCCTCAGTAATTATATTATTATTTATTTCATTCTGAAGAAGGTTGTCGGCATATTAACGGTGATTAAAAGAATTCTTACTTTTGCACGTTGGCTGCATGTCGTCAATTTTATTAGGTTTTGAATTTAAAAATGGTGTTACAAAAGTTATCGCCGAGACCTGGAATCAAAGCTGTTTTTCGCTGGCATAAGGAGTGGTTTTACTCAATCATTTAAAGATGATTTCAAAGAATCACGTGGCTTTAAATTCACATCACGGTTACGATTTGTTTCGGTGTGAAACAAGTGGATTGAAAAGGACAATATGTTAAATACAGAGTAAAGCTACCACTACACAGTCACATCAAAGTCTCCCAGGGCAGGTACAGTACGCATTAGACACAGAGTAAAGCTTCCTTTACATTGTCCCATCAAACTCTCCCAGGACAGGTACAGCACGTGTTAGGTACAGAGTAATGCTCCCTCTACACTATCGCATCAAACCCTCTCAGGACAGATACAGCCCGTGTTAGATACAGAATAAAACTCCCTCTATACTGTCCCATCAAGCTCACCCAGGGCAGGTACAGTACGCGTTAGATACCGAGTAATGCTCCCTCTACACGGACCCATGAAACTCACCAAGAGCAGGTACAGCATGTGTTAAATACAGAGTAAATACAGAGTAAAGATTCTTCTAAACTGTCCCATCAGACGCTCCGAGGGCAGATGCACCACGGGGTTAGATACAGAGGAAAGCTCCCTCTACATTGTCCCATCAATCTCTCAGGGCATGTACAGCACAAATCAGTTACAACATAAATCTCCCGCGACACAGTCTCATCAAACTCTTCCAGGGGGAGGTGCATGTTGCATATGCAATAACTCAGCAGGCTTACTACCGTGAACTCAATCAGGTGCATCCTGACCGTACTTTTCTTGCTCTCGAACAAAGGATTAAACATGGAGGCTTTCTTTATATACAAGAGTTGCATGTGTGTGTCTGTGGCCCAATGACCTTCGACGGTCGGTCCCCCTGGTGGCAGGTAAACCCGGGCATATATACATTACAGTGCAGCACCTGTTTAAATCTCCCTCTACACTGTCCCATCAAACCCTCCCAGGGCAGGCACAGCACAGGATAGATACAGAGCAAAGCTCCCACTATACTGTCACATCAAACCCGTCAGGGCAGGTACAGTACGGATTAGATACAGATTAAAGCCCCCTCTACATTGTCTCATCAAAGACTCACAGAGCAGATACAGCTCATCGAAGATATACAGTAAAGTTTCCTCTAACCTGTCCCATCAAACCCTCCCAGGGCAAGTACAGTATGGGTTAGATACAGATTAAATCTCCCTCTACACTGTACCATCAAATCCTCCCAGGACAGATCCAGCACGGGGTTAGATACAGAGTAAAGCTCCCTCTACACTGTCCCATCAATCTCTCCCAGGACAGGTTCAGCACGGGGTTAGATACAGAGTAAAGCTCCCTCTACACTGTCTCATCAATCTCTCCCAGGACAGGTCCAGCACGGGGTTAGATACAGAGTAAAGCTCACTTTACACTGTCCCATCAATCTCTCCCAGGGCAGGCACAGCACAGGGTTAGATAGAGAGTGAAGCTCCCTCTACACTGTCCCATCAATGCCTCCCAGGGCTGGTACAGCACAGGTTATGATAGCACAAATGTTTTCCTGGAAAAATCACTCGACACTCAGGGTCGGTTCCAACGCCAAAATGGCCTTTATTACACCGGCGGGGAGGGAGCCTCTGGTCCAACTCCAGGCACTCCACTCCACCGAACAAAGAAATTCATCGATATTTTTATGTTTTACAACATTTCATTACAATTACTTAGCCCATGTCGGCTGAACACAATCCAATCATAACGATGATAAATTACAAATTGATTCCACTGCGACAATGGAATTGGCACCCAGGCACCAGGGGACTGCGTGATCACCTCATGTTTTAGCTGGGGCTTATTCATGGCCTCGTGATAGTCTCCAGATCCCCTTATCTCTACTGTCCTTGGGTTCTGTCTGCACCTAACCTCCTTATCCTTACACAGTCACAGGAATTTCTTTGTTCAGTATTCTGCTAGGACATCTTGTCTGTGGTTTGATGATTAAGGACGTTCTGCTGAGTTCGCTCTTTCCAGTGTTCCTGTACACGGAACTGCAGTGTCATCAGCCACCCAAAAATGTAGTCAAGCTAACTGTTAGCTGAATTCCCCTAGTGCTTTGCAGAATCACTGGCAGCCATTTTATATCTGGCTACCATTTTACACATACATATATGCATACATATATTCAGCAGGTGCCATTGCCTTTGCCCTAAAACAATCCCCCCTTTCTGTAATGGACTAATCCTAGTCTCCTGTAATCGACAACATAATTTGTTACTCGACTTATATTTTTATGTACCACCCGGTACTTCCTGCCTCAACGTGCTGGCCAGTCACGTGGTGTCAGAAGTCCCAGTTGCTTAGATCAAATTGATATAGTTCAGATTCCCCTGTCCCTCTGCTGGACAAGTCTCGTTATTTACTTGAGCCCTTGTTCTGATACTCCTTTTTCGTGCATAATGCCTGCAGGATCGACAGGCCATGACTCTCCATGTTAGTGCTAAGACCAGCTGTATCCCTGCCAGTATGTGTGATATTATTCCAATCCAGGGGTGGATGTTTACGTTCATGTCCCAGTCCCAGACCCTCCTCCACCAACTTTGGTTTTGTAACTCTTGGTCAGTATCCTTCTCCAGTATTTCAATGTTTGTCTGTAGTTGGTGGTAGAGTCTGACACACTGGCCTACTCTGAGTTTTAGTTCCCTTAATACTGCAACTAAATGTGGGATAGGGGCCTGCTCTGGCTCGTCATAATCCTGCAGGTGATCGTGGAGCTGATCGATGGCGTTAATGATTTTGGGCCTCGGTGTCTAACCTGGATAATGCGGGCTTGTCCTATTGTGATGGGTCGTAGGGCTGTGAAGCAAAGGTTTTGTTGCGAGATCTGGCATTGTAAGCCATTGTACTGATATGAATGTGCCGTGGTAGAGACACAGTATTTCCCTTTGCCCCCGTAACCTGTTCTGGCAAAATGTGTGGGGGCATATAATTTCTGCATTTAGAAAGACATGGGTTAATCACGGATAGTCAGCATGGATTTGTTCAAGGAAGGTCTTGTCTGACTCACTTGATTTAATTTTTTGAGGAGGTAACCAAGAGGATCGATGAGGGCAGTGCGTATGATGTAATGTATAAGGATTTTAGCAAAGCTTTCGCCAAGTTCCCACATGGAAGACTGGTCACGAAAGTAAAAGCCCATGGGATCCAGGGCAAAGTGGCAAGTTGGATCCAAAATTGGCTCAGCGGCAGGAAGCAAAGGGTAATGTTTGATGAGTGTTTTTGCGACTGGAAGGATGTTTCCAGTGGGGTTCCGCAGGGCTCAGTGCTAGGTCCCTTGCTTTTATTGGTAGCATCAATGATCTAAACTTAAATATAGGAGGTATGATTAAAACGTTTCCAGGTGATACTAAAATAGACTGCCTGGTTGATAATGAATAAGAAAGCTGCGGACTGCAGGAAGATATCAATCAACTGGTTAGGTGGGCAGAACTGTGGCAAATGGAATTTAATCCAGAGAAGTGTGAGTTAGTGCATTTGGGGATGGCTAACAAGGAAAGAAACACACATTAAATGGTAGTACATTGAGAAGTGTGGAAGAACAAAGGGACCTTGGAGTGTATGTCCACAGATCCCTGAAGATAGCAGGCCAGTTGGATAAGGTGGTTAAGAAGGCACATGGAATGCTTGCCTTTATTGGCTGAGGCATGGGATAGAAGAGCAGGTTGGTTATGCTTGAAATGCATAAAACACTGGTTAGGCCACAGCTGGAGTACTGCGCGTAGTTCTGGTAACCGTATTACAGGAATTACATGATTGTACGAGAGGGTACAGAGGAGATTTAGCAGGATGTTGCCAGGAATGGAGAATCTTAGCTAAGAGGACAGATTGGATAGGCTGGGTTTGTTTTCATTGGAACAGAGGAGGCTGATGGGAGACAACATTGATGTATAAAATTATGAGGGGCCAAGATGAAGTGGATAGCAGAGGGGTCAACAACCAGGGGGCATATATTTAAGTACTGCATGCAGTTTTGGTCACCTTTCTCAAACAAGGATATACTAGCTTTGGAGGGGGTACAGAGATGATTCACTCGGCTGATTCCGAGGATGAGGGGCTTGCCTTATGATGATAGATTGAGTAGACTGGGTCTTTACTAGTTGGAGTTCAGAAGGATGAGGGGTGATCTTATAGAAACATTTAAAATAATGAAAAGGATAGACAAAATAGAGGCAGAGAGTTTGATTCCACTCGTCTGGGAGACTAGAACTTGGGGGCAGAGCCTCAAAATACGGGGCAGCCAATTTAAAACTGAGTTCAGAAGGAATTTCTTCTCCCAGAGAATTGTGAATCTGTGGAATTCTCTGCCCAAGGAAGCAGTTGAGGCTAGCTCATTGAATGTATTCAAGTGTGAGATAGATAGATTTTTAATCAATAATGGAATTAAGGGTTACGGGGAGCGGGCGGGTAAGTGGAGCTGAGTCCACGGCCAGATCAGCCATGATCTTGTTGAAAGGCGGAGCAGGCTCGAGAGGCAAGATGGCTTACTCCTGTTCCTAATTCTTATGTTCTTCTGTAAAGTAATTGGTAGAAGGTTTAAAGAGGATTTGAAGGTAAAATTCTTCAAGCAGAGGTTTGTGGGGGTCAGGAACTCGCTGCCTGAAAGAATGGCGGAGGGAGATACCACATGTAAAAAGTATTTGGATGTGCACCTGCAGTGCCGTAACCTGCAGGGTTATGGACCCAGAGCAGGAAAGTGGGATGAAGCTGGATCGCCTCTTGTTGGCCGGGGCGGAAGTGATTGGCCGAAATGGCCTCCTCATGTGCTGCAAACTTCGAGCCTTCCATAATTCTATGAAAAATTTAAATGTCCAATGTGGGTCTCGAAACCACGACCCTGAGATTAAAAGTCTTATGTTTCACTGACTGAGGTCGCCAGGCTTCTGCCAAATGTTCCGTTCTCTCACTGATTGCAGACAGGCGCCTGTTGGCTCCGCCCCAGATGTTTAACCTTGCTGTCGAGGAACTGCAGGATCTTCTTGAATGGTGGACCAGGCTCGAGGGGCCGAATGGCCTATTCCGGCCCCTAATTCTTACATGCTTATCATCTTATGACTTTTCACAGGAGAACAATCTCGTCCCTGAGCATGCATGAGGAAAAAGCTCCAGAAAATATTCCCGCCCGGTGAGCTTTCGCTTGTGAGGCGAACGTGTTAACCGCTACACTGCGGAAACATCTCCACTTTCAGCACCCGGTCAGACGGAAATGTTAAGCGAGCAGGTGAATTGCTGAATCCCAGTTTTAATGAGTTGGTCGTGGTGTCAAACAATGAGTTTCGCTTAATGATTAAAAATAAGAAATGTCAGAAGTAGGATTCAAAGTCACACTTCCAGAGAACATTGTGATCTAAACACAGCACCTTATGCCGCTCAGCCATCCTGACTATTCATTGGTGTGTGTGGCCACCTGCAAGTTGATTTTGAACTTTTGTGTCCTGTCACATGAATTAAATGAGTGCAGCAGGTGCATCTCTGTCTGACACCGGGGAAACAGTGAGACAGACCTTGGAACAAGGGTCTGGTTGTTGCCAAACAGCAAAGAAAATATTAATTCTGGAAGAACAATGAGCCCAACATGATTTGAACACAAGGCCTTCTGATTTAGAGTCAGACACACTACCATTGCACCACGAGGTCGACACAATGAGTCTGAGATGTTCGTCTACATGAAGTTTCACAAAACAGGGGGCTTTTAAATCCCCGCCCATTCCCACCAGGTGTCAGAAGCAAAGCTCACCTGCCAGTCACCATATGTTTCTTTCTTAAACTTTTGTGTTGCTTTCGCGGGAAAGCATCATTAATTAACCCCTCACCTTCTTTTGCACAATGAAAGAAATGCTAACTGAGGGACCGTCGATACTTCAATCATTTGTCCTGTGCTTTGGGGAGCGGGCAGGGAAGTGGACCTGAGTCCATGATCAGATGGACCATGATCGTATTAAATGGTGGAGCAGGCTCGAGGGGCATATGGCCGACTCCTACTCTCATTTCTTATGTTCTTATGTTCTTCTGCATGTTGACCCATTTTACACACTGTGTTTTAGGAGTCTGGTTCAAAATCTTCATTGCCGATGACACTAGGAATCTGGGGCAACTTTTGTCAAATTTAACACCACTGGTTATTCCTTCCGTGCACAGAAAATAGAATCAGTAGTGAAGATAAAATCCCATGGTGCTCATTTTCAGATTCAACGCAGTATGATTTCAAATAAAGTGAAAGAATTTTACAGTGAAAAGATATGGAAGTGTTACTTGTATTTATGTCTTTCATTGAACTTTGTGGCGTCTGGCTCCCATTCATGCCTCGGCTGAATAAGAAAGGAGGGTTTGACGTTGACCAGACTGCACTGCCCCTGATATCTGTGAGCTCATCCTTTATATTCAGTTGTTTCTCGCCCTTTGATGGGCTGCAATGCAGCGGATATCACGTTGGCCTCACACACGAAAGGTCCCCGGTGGATCCGTTTTCTCTCACTCAAAGTTATCTATTGATTGGTGACACAAAGACCAATTAAGGAATAAGGGAAGGGAGCCCTTTTGCCAGGAGAATAAATAGCATAAAAAACAGCAAATTCTGAAAATCTCAGCAGGTCAGGCAGCATTTGCCAGGAGACTAAACTTGCCTCCAATTGTTCCACAATGGCAAGTAGAAACATAATGTTTCTACCCAGGATCGAACCGGGTACTTTTCACATATAACGGAAGTGTGATAACCACTACACTACAGAAACCTCTGGCACAGCTGGCACAACAGAAGGGGGTTGACCAGTGAGCTCTCTCTGTGCTGATCGGGAATGTGGAGGCTCACCTGAAACATCTTCTGTCCCACACTGAAAGTTCACAATCCTTCTCCTCCACTGCCCTTTACAGAAATGTCACGGATCACCCAGCCGCCATGTTCACTTCCACATCCTCACAGTGGGGCCACAGAGGCTCCTACCATCTCCCCGCGATCAGCGAACTCGCCCAGTTTACTAAATTAAACCCCGAACACGTGCCCGGCAAAGGGCAGGAGAAGCCAGATCGTCTGTAAGCTCGGTCTATCACAGAAACTATTGGTATTCATGGTGATTACAACAATTATTAAACATCTCACAGACCTCAATTATTTTTAGGCGATGAATTGATCGACAACTGAAACCAGGTTAGTGCGCCAGACCTTCAACCTCGACCACCAGGGAACAGTTATGATACATGTAGATATATTTATATATATTTATATATGAACCTGAATATCAACAGCTAGCTACCTAGACCTCATGGTGCAACGGTAGTGCATCTAACTTTGAGTGAGAGAAGTTGTTCTACAGAGAAACCCATTTCAGCTTTTGTTCCCTTTTAAACACCAGAAACTGAGATAGGGGGAATACATAGAGAAATACAAGCCCAGGGATATAGACAAGAGGAAGAGAGAAGGGGAAAGATACTGTCCCCAATCAGAACTAATGCAGAAACCCCTCTGCTGCGCTCGGGGTGACCACCCGCAGCCTGGATACACTAACGGGAGATCACCAGCGGCAGGTCGGGGCCATAAAAAGAACGGCGAGCGACCCTGGGAGCAGCTTGGAGGTCCCGGGAGACGACTCCAGGGAGCAGCGCGAGCTGGTGCAGGAGGGCGGTGGCAGCGAAGAGTGACGTCATCAAGGTCCAGGTCGGTGATTGGAGCGTGGGCAGATACAGCAGGAGCGGCGAGATCGGGACGAAGGTGCGGCGAGAGACTGTAGAGAGACTTGATCGGGGCCCAGCGGAGGCATGAGTTCAGGGCAAGGGGCCCAGGGGCAGCACTAGGTCCGTGGTCTCCAGTCGTCTTGGTTAATCCTTGCCACTGGACCAAAACCTAGCTATTACAAGCCCGTGTGATGGATGGGGTGCAACGGCCACCACACGTTAAAAAAAATCCACGCACAGGCATCTTCCACCCTTTGGGATGTAGTTCGGGTCCTTCATTGAAACACCTGTGAACTCATCCTTTTTCTGCGTGAAAGCAAGACATCCTCATTTCGAGGGACCGCCTATGATGATGATGATGATGGATACATTAACGTCCCAACAGCTCATTGACTGCAGGAGTGGGACCGTGCGGCGCTTCAGAAGACATGTCGAAAAGGCAATGTCACTGATTCCGTCTCATGTCCTCCTCCGATCAAGAATCGCAACACACACTAAAAATGCTTAAATAATGGTTAAATCTTATCTCCACCTTTTCTAAACAGTCAGCTCGTTGGTCCAGTGGTATGATTGTTTCTTTGGTGGTTGTGACTTGAAATTTGACAGAGATCCTCGTTTCAAATCCCAGATGAGTCTTGAATTTGCATAGAACTTTTGCAAAGAAGGACTTGCATTTCTGCAGCGTCTGTCAGGAACTCCTGATGCCCCAAAGCGCTTTCCAGCCGTTGAGTTACCTTTGAAGTGTTGTCACGTGAGCAAAGATGTGCCCAAATCACCCCACACGTACCTCAACTCTTTGCAAAGGAGTTCATTGAATCAAAGAAGTTTACAGCAGGGAAGGATGCCATTTCGGTCCATCGAGTCCGCGCCGGCCACAAGAGGCTATCCAGCCTAATCCCACTTTCCAGCTCTCGGTCCATAACCCTGCAGGTTACGGCACTTCAGGTGCACATCCAAGTACTTTTTAAATGTGGTGAGGGTTTCTCCTCATCTCAGTCCTAAATGGCTTACCCCTTATCCCTTCGACTCTGACCCCTGGTTCTGGACTTCCGCAACATCGGGACCTGTCCTGTCCCGTCAGAATTTTATATGTTTCTATGAAATCCCATCTCATTCTTCTCAACTCCAGTGATCTCTTGATCCCTTGATTCCCCGAGACTCCAAAAATCTATCCAACGCAGCATTGAATATATTCAGAGACTCAGCATCCACAGGCCTGTGGGACAGAGAATTCCACAGATTCATAACCCTCTGAGTGAAGAAGTTTCTCCTCATCTCTGTCTTAAATGGCCAACCCCTTAACCTGAGACTGAGACATAGAAAAAAAACATAGAAAATAGGTGCAGGAGAAGGCCATTCTGTCCTTCTAGCCTGCACCGCCATTCAATGAGTTCATGGCTGAACATGCAACTTCAGTACCCCATTCCTGCTTTCACGCCATACCCCTTGATACTCCTAGTAGTAAGGACTACATCTAACTCCTTTTTGAATATATTTAGTGAATTGGCCTCAACAACTTTCTGCGTTAGAGAATTCCACAGGTTCACCATTCTCTGGCTGATGAAGTTTCTCCTCATCTCAGTCCTAAATGGCTTATCCTTAGACTGACCCCTGGTTTTGGACTTCCCCAACATTGGGAACATTCTTCCTGCATCTAACCTTCTAAACCCATCAGAATTTTAAACGTTTCTATGAGGTCCCATCTCATTCTTCTGAACTCCAATGAATACAAGCCCAGTTGATCCAGTCTTTCTTTATATGTCAGTCCCGCCATCCCTGGAATCAGTCTATTGAACCTTCGCTGCACTCCCTCAATACCAAGAATGTCCTTCCTCAAGTTAGGAGAACAAAACTGTACAAAATACTGCAGGTGTGGCCTCACCAAGGCCCTGTCCAACTGTAGTAACAGCTCTCTGCCTCTGTACTCAAATCTCCTTGCGATGAAGGCCAACATGCCATTTGCTTTCTTAACCGCCTGCTGTACCTGCATGCTAACCTTCAATGACTGATGTAACATGACACCCAGGTCTCGTTGCACCTCCCTTTTTCCTAATCTGTCACCATTCAGATAATAGTCTGTCTCTCTGTTTTTACCACCAAAGAGGATAACATCACATTTATCCACATTATACTTCATCTGCCATGCATTTGCCCACTCACCTAACCCATCCAAGTCATTCTGCAGCCTCATAGCATCCTCCTCGCAGCTCGCACTGCCACCCAACTTAGTGTCATCTGAAAATTTGGAGATACTACGTTTAATCCCCTTGCCTAATTCATGAATGTACAATGTAAACAGCTGGGGCCCCAGCACAGAACCTTGCGGTACCCCACTAGTCACTGCCTGCCATTCTGAAAAGTACCCATTTATTCCTACTCTTTGCTTCCTGTCTGCCAACCAGTTCTCAATCCACGTCAGCACACTACCCCCAATCCATGTGCTTTAACTTTGCACATTAATCTCTTGTGTGGGACCTTGTCGAAAGCCTTCTTAAAGTCCAAATACACCACATCAACTGGTTCTCCCTTGTCCACACTACTGGAAACATCTTCAAAAAATTCCAGAAGATTTGTCAAGCATGATTTTCCTTTCACAAATCCATGCTCACTTTGACCTATCATGTCAGCTCTTTCCAAATGCGCTGCTATGACATCCTTAATAATTGATTCCATCATTTTACCCACTACCGATGTCAGGTTGACCGGTCTATAATTCCCTGTTATCTCTCTCCCTCCTTTTTTAAAAAGTAGGGTGACATTGGCTACCCTCCACTCCATAGGAAGTGATCCAGAGTCTATGGAATGTTGGAAAATGACTGTCGATGCATCCGCTATTTCCAAGGCCATCTCCTTAAGTACTCTGGGATGCAGTCCATCAGGCCCTGGGAATTTATCGGCCTTCAATCCAATCAATTTCCCCAACACAATTTCCCGACTAATAAGGATTTCCCTCAGTTCCTCCTTCTGACTAGACCGTCTGACCCCTTTTATATCCAGAAGGTTGTTTGTGTCCTCCTTAGTGAATATCGAATCAATGTACTTGTTCAATCGGTCTGCCATTTCTTTGTTCCCAGTTATGACTGCCCCTGATTCTGACTGCAGAGGACCTATGTTTGTCTTTACTAACCTTTTTCTCTTTACATATCTATAGAAACTTTTGCAGTCCATCTTAAAGTTTCCTGCAAGCTTCCTCTCGTACTCTATTTTCCCTGCCCTAATCAAACCCTTTGTCCTCCTCTGCTGAGTTCTAAATTTCTCCCAGTCCCCGGGTTCACTGCTATTTCTGGCCAATTTGTTTGCCACTTCCTTGGCTTTAATACTATCCCTGATTTCCCTTGATAGCCACGGTTGAGCCACCTTCCCTTTTTTATTTTTACGTCAGGCAGGGATGTACAATTCTTGTCGTTCATCCATGCGGTCTCTAAATGTCTGCCATTGCCCATCCACAGTCAAACCCTAAAGTATAATTCGCCAGTCTATCCTAGTCAATTCACGCCTCATACCTTCAAAGTTACCCTTCTTTAAGTTCTGGACCATGGTCTCTGAATTAACTGTTTCATTCTCCATCCTAATGTAGAATTCCACCATATTATGGTCACATTCTCCATCCAAATGTCGAACTCCACCATATTATGGTCACTCTTTCCCAAGGGGCCTCGCACAATGAGATTGCTAATTAATCCTCTCTCATTACACAACACCCAGTCTAAGATGGCCTCCCCCCTAGTTGGTTCCTCGACATATTGGTCTCGAAAACCATCCCTTATGCACTCCAAGAAATTCTCCTCCACCGTATTGCTTCCAGTTTGGTTAGCCCAATCTATATACATATTAAAGTCATCCATTATAACTGCTGCACCTTTACTGCATGCACCCCTAACTTCCTGTTTGATGCCCTCCCCAACATCACTACTACTGTTTGGAGGTCTGTACACAACTCCCACTAATGTTTTTTGCCCTTTGGTGTTCTGCAGCTCTACCCATATCGATTCCACATCATCCAAGTGAATGTCCTTCCTAACTATTGCATTAATCTCCTCTTTAACCAGCAATGCTACCCCACCTCCTTTTCCTTTTATTCTATCCTTCCTGATTGTTGAATACCCATGGATGTTGAGTTCCCAGCCCTGATCATTTTGGAGCCACATCTCTGTAATCCCAATCACATCATATCTGTCAACTTCTATTTGCACAGTTAATTCATCCACCTTATTATGGATACTCCTTGCATTAAGACACAGAGCCTTCAGGCTTGTTTTTTTAAAACATTTTGTCCTTTCAGAATTATGATGTAGTATGGCCCTTTTTATTGCTTGCCTTTGTTTACTCGGCCTTCCACTGTTGCTTTTTACCTTTCTACCATCTGTTTCTGACTCCATATTACTTCGCCCTGTCTCGCTGCATAGGTTCCCATCCTCCTGCCATATTAGATTAAACACTCCCGAACTGCATTAGCAAATGTTACCCCCAGGACATCAGTTCCAGTCCTGCCCAAGTGCAGACCATCCCTTTTGTACAAGTCCCACTTCCCCCAGAACTGGCTCCAATGTCGCAGGAATTTGAATCCCTCCCTCTTGCACCACTGCTCAAGCCAAGTATTTATTCTAATTATCCTGCTCCCTCTACTCTGATTAGCACGTGGCACTGGTAGCAATCCAGAGATTACTACCTTTAAGGTCCTACTTTTTAATTTAACTCCTAGCTCACTAAATTCAGCTTCTAGGACCTCTTCCCACTTCTTACCTATACCGTTGGTACCTACATGTACCACAACAACTGGCTGTTCACCCTCTCTCTCCACAATGCTCTGCAGCCGCTCCGAGACATCCTTGACCTTTGCACCAGGGAGGTAACATACTATCCTAAAATCTCGGTTGCGGCCGCAGAAACTCCTATCTATTCACCTTACAATAGATTCCCCTATCACTATAGCTCTCCCACTCTTTTTCCCGCCCTTCTATGCAGCACAGCCACCCACGGTGCCATGAACATAGCTGCTGGTGCCTTCCCCTGGTAAGTCATCTCCCCTAACAGTATCCAAAACGGTATATCTGTTTTCGAGGGAGATGACCGCCGGGGACTCCTGCACTTCCTTCCCGCTCTTGCCTTGTCTCTTGGTCACCTATTCACGATCTATCCTAACCCTTACCTGTGGTTTGACCAACTCACTAAATGTGCTATCCACAACATTCTCAGCATCGCGCATGCTCCAGGGTGAGTCCATCTGCAGCTCCAGTGCCGCCATGCGGTCTGTCAGGAGCTGCAACTGGACACACTTCCTGCACACATAGTTGTCAGGGACACTGGAAGCGTGGTTCTAGACATTCCAGCCGGGCGGAAACAACCTCTCAGCATCTACCCTGTCAATTCCCTTCAGAATATTGTGTGTTTCAATGGGATCACCTCTAATTCTTCTAAACTCCAGAGAGTATCGGCCCATTCTACACAATCTCTCAACTTAAGACTGTCCTCTCATCCCAGGAATCAATCTGTTGAACCTCTGTTGTACCTCCTCCCAGACAAATATTTCCTTCCTCAAATAAGGAGACCAAAACTGTGCGCAGTACTCCAGGTGTGGTCTCACCAGGGCCCTGTACAATTGTAGCAAGACTTCCTTACTCTTGTACTGTGGGCTATATATTTGGTACTATGGGGAGAGTGCCCTGTTTTTTTGCTGATTCGATGGTTGGATAAAAAGTTCTTAAAATTTGACAGTTGCTCGGCAAACATATTTGTATTTCCTTCAGTGTACTCCTTACTCTTCAAGGGCTAGATTTTCCTCAAGCAGTTTTGTCGGCGCACTGACCTCAAGCGCACTGACTTTGTGCGCTGGAAACGGCGCGGGGAAAAACTCGCCCCATCCTGGCCGCTGTGTACAGTCCCCGGAGTCCTGGCGTGGTGTCGATGGTGAAGTGGGGGGCGGAGCCAAATGCCTGCGCCGAAAACACTGCCGGCACCTTCGCGCATGAGCAGTAGGGAGAGAAAACTTGGCACTCTGCCATTTTTAAACAGTGTCAAACCCGATGAAAAGCACAGCAGCTTCTCAGCTTCTCCGGTCGCTCGGCGGGCTCTCCCCTCGTCCCTCCCCGATAAAACTCACAGCTCCAGCAGCTGCAACTTCTCCGGTCCACAAGCTCACACTTCTCCGGTGTGTCTTCCCTCCCCTATCCCAGGGATATAGGGACCGAGTGTAATGGAGCCAAGTTTGCTGATGATACAAAGATGGGTGGGAAAGTAAATTGTGATACAGCAAAGAAAATCTCAATTCCGGAAGAACAATATGGAAAAGTACAGTCACCCCGACGTGATATAAACACGCAGCCTTCTGATCTGGAGTCAGACACACTACCGTTACACCACGAGGTCTACAGTGCAGAGTGCCCATGTTTGTATACATGAAGGTTCCTGAAACACAGTTTCATTTACCCTGCATTGGTGCAATGAAAGGGCTTTAAAATCCACGGCCACTCCCACCGTGGGTCAGACAGCATCAGAAGCAGTGCCCACCTGTCACTCACCCTCTCACGCCCGCTTTCTTCACCTGCTGCCCGCGGACTGCAGCAAATCCTGTTCTACATCATCATAGGCAGTCCCTCGAAGTGAGGATGACTTGCTTCCTCGCCAAAAAAGGATGAGTTCACAGGTGTTTCAATGATGGTCCTAATATTCCAGGTCCCGAACTGCATGTTGAAGGGTGGAAGATACCTGTGCGTGGATTTTTTTAACGTGTGGTGGCCGTTGCACCCCAGCCATCACACGGGCTTGACAGAGCGAGGTCTTGGTCCAGTGGCAAGGGTTCTCTAAGGCGACTGGAGACTAGCTCTGCTGCACGAACCCAGTGCACACACATATCGCTGTGTGGGCTGGCCCGTGCTGCCCCTGGGCCCCTGGCCCTGAACTCACTCCGCCCCTGGGCCCCGATCACATCCCTCCACAGTCTCTCACTGCTCCTGCTGTATCTGCCCACGCTCCAATCACCGACCTGGTCTTTGATGACGTCACTCTTCGCTGCCGTCGCCCTCCTGCACCAGCTCGCGCTGCACCTTGCCGTGGTACACCACCACTCTGCTCACAGGCCGCCGCTCACCGCTCCTTTTATGGCCCCGACCTGCCGCTGGTGTTTTCATGCAGGTCGGGGCCTCCACACTGCTCCCAGCAAATCCAGTTACACGCCGTGTCACCGCACAATTCTCAGCTGTGATTGTAAGGTGACTATATTTAAAGCTGTCGCAGAGACTGCAAGCAGTGTTCCCTGGTAGTCTAGTGGTTAGGATTTGGTGTTCTCACTGCGTGGTCTGGGTTTGATTCCTGGTCAGGGAAAGCATTTTTACAGAGTAAGTTGACAAAAATAATTCAAGTTGCTGAGAATGACGTGAGTAGCACGTGTAGTGAGTTGCTCTTACCGCAGGGAAAGGGTCCACAGCCAGATAGGGAATGGAAGACCAGCAGGAAGAGTAGTGCAAGGTAGGTAGTGCAGGGGTCCCCTGTTGTCATCCCCCTGCAAAACAGCTACACCGCTTTGATTACTGTTGGGGGGGATGACTCATCAGGGGAGGGCAGCAGCAGCCAAGTTCATGGAACTGTAGCTGTCTTTGCTGCAGAGGAGGGCAAGAAAAAGAGTGGGAGCGCGATAGTGATAGGGGATTCAATGGTGAGGGGAATAGATAGGCGTTTCTGCGGCCGTTACCGAGACTCCAGGGTGGTATGTTGCCTCCTTGATGCAAGGGTCAAGGATGTCTCGGAGCGGGTGCAGGACATTCTGAAATGGGAGGGAGAACAGCCAGTTGTCGTGGTGCACATTGGTACCAACGACATAGGTAAAAAAAGGGATGAGGTCCTACGAAACGAATTTAAGGAGCTAGGAGCTAAATTAAAAAGTAGGACCTCAAAAGTAGTAATCTCGGGATTGCTACCAGTGCCATGTGCTAGTCAGAGTAGGAGTCGCAGGATAGCGCACATGAATACGTGGGTTGAGCAGTGGTGCAGCAGGGCGGGATTCAAATTCCTGGGACATTGGGACCGGTTCTGGGGGAGGTGGGACCAGTACAAACCGGACGGTCTGCACCTGGGCAGGACCGGAACCAATGTCCTAGGGGGAGTGTTTGCTAGTGCTGTTGGGGAGGATTTAAACTAATATGGCAGGGGGATGGCAACCATTGCAGGGAGACAGAGGGAAACAAAAAGGAGGCAAAAGCAAAAGACAGAAAGGAGATGAGGAAAAGTGGAGACAGAGAAACCCAAGGCAAAGAACAAAAAGGGCCACTGTACAGCAAAATTCTAAAAGGACAAAGGGTGTTAAAAAAACAAGCCTGAAGCCTTTGTGTCTTAATGCAAGGAGTATCTGCAATAAGGTGGATGAATTAACTGTGCAAATAGATGTTAACAAATATGATGTGATTGGGATTACGGAGACGTGGCTCCAGTATGATCAGGGCTGGGAACTCAACATCCAGGTGTATTCAACATTCAGGAAGGATAGAATAAAAGGAAAAGGAGGTGGGGTGGCATTGCTGGTTAAAGAGGAGATTAATGAAATAGTTAGGAAAGACATGAGCTTGGATGATGTGGAATCTATATGGGTAGAGCTACAGAACACCAAAGGGCAAAAAACGTTAGTAGGAGTTGTGTACAGACCTCCAAACAGTCGTAGGGATGTTGGGGAGGGCATCAAACAGGAAATTAGGGGTGCATGCAATAAAGCTGTAGCAGTTAAAAGGGTGACTTTAATATGCACACAGATTGGGCTAGCCAAACTGGAAGCAATACGGTGGAGGAGGATTTCCTGGAGTGCATACGGGATGGTTTTCTAGACCAATATATCGAGGAACCAATTAGGGCGGAGGCCATCTTAGACTGGGTATTGTGTAATGAGAGAGGATTAATTAGCAATCTCATTGTGCGAGGCCCCTTGGGGAAGAGTGACCATAATATGGTGAAATTCTGCACTAGGATGGAGAATGAAACAGTTAATTCAGAGACCATGGTCCAGAACTTAAAGAAGGGTAACTTTGAAGGTATGAGGCGTGAATTGGCTAGGATAGATTGGTGAATGATACTGAGGGGGTGACTGTGGATAGGCAATGGCGGTCATTTAGAGACCGCATGTAAGAATTACAACAATTGTACATTCCTGTCTGGCGTTAAAATAAAAAAGGGAAGGTGGCTCAAACGTGGCTATCTAGGGAAATCAGGAATAGTATTAAAGCCAAGGAAGTGGCATACAAATTGGCCAGAAATAGCGGCGAACCCGGGGACTGGGAGAAATTTAGAACTCAGCAGAGGAGGACAAAGGGTTTGATTAGGGCAGGGAAAATGGAGTTACGAGAAGAAACTTGCAGGGAACATTAAGGCGGATTGCAAAAGTTTCTATAGGTATGTAAAGAGAAAAAGTTTAGTAAAGACAAACTTCGGTGTTCTGCAGTCAGAATCAGGGGAAGTCATAACGTGGAAAAAGAAATGGCAGACCAATTGAACAAGTACTTTGGTTCGGTATTCACTAAGGAGGACACAAACAACCTTCCGGATATAAAAGATGGTCAGAGGGTCTAGTAAGGAGGGGGAGCTGAGGGAAATCTTTATTAGTCGGGAAATTGTGTTGGGGAAATTGATGGGATTGAAGGCCAACAAATCCCCAGGGCCTGATGGACTGCATCCCAGAGTACTTAAGGAGGTGGCCTTGGAAATAGCGGATGCATTGACAGTCATTTTCCAACATTCCATTGACTCTGGATCAGTTCCTATCGAGTGGAGGGTAGCCAATGTAACCCCACTTTTTAAAAAAACGATGGAGAGAGAAAACAGGGAATTATAGACCGGTCAGCTTGACCTCAGTAGTGGGTAAAATGATGGAATCAATTATTAAGGATTTCATAGCAGCACATTTGGAAAATGGTGACATGATAGGTCCAAGTCAGCGTGGATTTGTGAAAGGGAAATCATGCTTGACAAATCTTGTGGAATTTTTTGAGGATGTTTCCAGTAGAGTGGACAAGGGAGAACCAGTTGATGTGGTATATTTGGACTTTCAGAAGGCTTTCGACAAGGTCCCACACAAGAGATTAATGTGCAAAGTTAAAGCACATGGGATTGGGGGTAGTGTGCTGACGTGGATTGAGAACTGGTTGTCAGACAGGAAGCAAAGAGTCGGAGTAAACGGGTACTTTTCAGAATGGCAGGCAGTGACTAATGGGGTGCCGCAAATTTCTGTGCTGGGGCCCCAGCTGTTTACATTGTACATTAATGATTTAGACGAGGGGATTAAATGCAGTATCTCCACATTTGCGGATGACACGAAGTTGGGTGGCAGTGTGAGCTGCGAGGAGGATGCTATGAGGCTGCAGATTGACTTGGATCGGTTAGGTGAGTGGCCAAATGCATGGCAGATGAAGTATATGAGGTTATCCACTTTGGTGGTAAAAACAGAGAGACAGACTATTATCTGAATGGTGACAGATTAGGAAAAGGGAAGGTGCAACGAGACTTGCGTGTCATGGTACATCAGTCATTGAAGGTTGACATGCAGGTACAGCAGGCGGTTAAGAAAGCAAATGGCATGTTGTCCTTCATAGCGAGGGGATTTGAGTACAGGGGCAGGGAAGTGTTGCTACAGTTGTACAGGGCCTTGGTGAGGCCACACCTGGAATATTGTGCACAGTTTTGGTCTCCTAACTTGAGGAAGGACATTCTTGCTATTGAGGGAGTGCAGCGAAGATTCACCAGACTGATTCCCGGGATGGTGGGACTGACCTATCAAGAAAGACTGGATCAACTGGGCTTGTATTCACTGGAGATCAGAAGAATGAGAGGGGACCTCATGGAAACGTTTAAAATTCTGTCGGGTTTAGACAGGTTAGATGCAGGAAGAATGTTCCCAATGTTGGGGAAGTCCAGAACCAGGGGTCACAGTTTGAGGATAAGGGGTAAGCCATAAAGGACCGGGATGAGGAGAAACTTCTTCACCCAGAGAGTGGTGAACCTGTGGAATTCTCTACCACAGAAAGTAGTTGAGGCCAATTCACTAAATATATTCAAAAGGGAGTTAGATGAAGTCCTTACTACTCGGGGGATCAAGTGTTATGGCGAGAAAGCAGGAAGCGGGTACTGAAGTTGCATGTTCAGTCATGAACTCATTGAATGGCGGTGCAGGCTCAAAGGGCCGAATGGCCTACTCCTGCACCTATTTTCTATGTTTCTATTTTTCCATGAATTATTATCTTGTCTCATTTTACACACTGCATTTTAGGACATTGCGACACCAGCCATTGTTAGATTTAGTCACACACCATCCTGACTTGGAAATATATCGGTCGTTCCTTCATCGTCACTGGGTTAAAAGTCTCGAACTCCCTCCCTAACAGCTCAGTGGGAGCACCTTCTCCACACGAACTGCAGCGGTTCAAGATGGTGGCTCACCACCACCTTCTCAAGGGCAATTAGGGTTGGCAATAAATTCTGGCCTTGCCAGTGACACCCAGATCCTGTGAACTCATATAATAAAACACTATTTTAGGAGTCTGGTTCTAAATATTCTTTGCTGACGACACCAGGAATCTGGGGCAACTTTTGTCAAATTGGGCTCAAAACTGGAGCGGTAATTCCTACCGTGCACAGCAAATAGAATCAGTATTAAAGATAAAATCACATGGTGCTCATTTTCAGAATCAACGCAGTAAAATTTGAAATAAAGTGAAAGAATTTCATCGTGAAAGGATTTGGAAATTAAATGTGACTTGTATTTCGCTCTTTAATTCAACTTTGTGGCGTCTGTCTGCCATTCATGTCTCTGTTGAATAAGGAAGGAGGGGTTTGACATTGACCAGACTGCACTGTTCCTGATATTTGTGGGTGATCGTTTACAATGAGATGTTTCTTAACTATTGGTTAGTGCCCACTTTTTCTCAGCCGTTGCTTCGTAGTACCAACTTTGTGAAAAGTTTGAATTTGTCTGAATGCTCTTGCTGTCTGGTGTTTTTGTTGTCATTTTCAATCCCCTTCTTTCGCAATGAAACAAATTGTAACCGTGTTTTTAAATTAGCAGTGTGAGAATTTTGCAGGGCATATTTAAATGCTTCACAAAACCTTTCCAATCACTTCAGTTACCAGGGTTCGATTCCCTGTTAGGGCAGTAATTTTGCTACCACTAAGTGAAGTAATTTAATTAAGTTACACAGATGACCCAAAGCACTTCAGACTGGTGTCAAAACAAATTCGTTGATAATTAGAAAGAAGGAATGTCAGAAGTTGGACTTGAGTTTCTGGGATGGAGTATAAATAACCCTCTGTGCACTGGAACTGGGAAGGGTGAATAATGAATGAGTTGTTTCCGGGTTTGAAATGCGGCCTAGATCTGCTGGTATTAACCGATAGCATTGTTGAGCAGAATGAAAGAAATGCTAACATGATCACTGAGGGTCACTCGAAACTTCAACAACTTCATTTTAATAATTTGTGAAACTTTAATCATTGAGGAAGTTTTATTCCCTTTCTGATTTTACACACTCTGTATTTTAGGAGGCTGGTTTTAAATGTTCATTGCTCATCATGGAATCAGAGAAGTTTACAGGACGGAAGGAGGGAATGAACAATTAAAATCAGTTTTTTTTACAAAAATAACATTTTCATTTGGGCTCGAACGAGGGATTTTTCGCGGGTGAGGCAAACATGATAACCGCTACACTACAGAAACTGCTGCTTAGTACAGCACCCAGAGAGAAGTGTTCAGCGACAAGCTGAAATGCTGAATCCGTTTCTGCAAAAAATTCCTTTCACAAACATTTCTCTGACCGAAACTGCACAAAACAAAAATGTTCCTTTCAAATGTGCCAATTATTTTCGTTATGCTTTTATTTTGCTTTCATGGGATAAAATAATTAATGATGCGATAATCTTCTTTTACACAATGAAAGAAATGCTAACTGAGAGAAAGTCAATCCGTCAATAATTTGTTCTGTGCTCTGCATGTTTGTCATGTCACCAAGTTTGCTGATGATACAAAGATAGGTGGGAAAGCAAGTGGTGAGGAGGACGCAAACAATCTGCAAAGCGATATTAATAGGCTCAGTGGATGGGCAGAAATTTGTCAGATGGAGTATAATGTGGGAAATATGAGGTTATCCCCTGTGGTAGCAATAATAAAAATGCAAATAATTATTTAAATGGGGAGAGATTACGAAATGCTGCGGTGCAGAGGGACCTGGGGGTCCTTGTACATGAAACACAAAAGGTTAGTATGCAATACAGCAAGTAATTAGGAAGGCCAATGGAATGTTAGTCTTTATGACAAGGGGGATGGAGTATAAAAGCAGGGAAATCCTGCTACAACTGTACAATTGTGAGACCACCAAGTGCAGAAACTCTAAAGGAATATAAGAAGTGCAGGGGTGCAATTTAAAAATATATCAGGAAAGCAAAGAGAGAGCATGAAAAAATGTTGACAAGTAAAATCAGGAAAAACACAAACTCAAAGACATTAAGTGTAAGAGGATAACTGGAGAAAGAGTGGAGCCTATTAGAGACCACAAAGGAAATCTGTGTGTGGAGACAGAAGCCGTGGCTATGATTCTTAATCGATACTTTGCCTCTTTTTCACAAAAGGGAGGGGCTGTTGATGTCGCACTTCAAAGACCGGACCTCGTCCGGGTGAAATGCGCCCGCACTGTCTCAGTTGCTTTTCTACCGAGAGCACCTCTGGTTCTTCTAATGAGTCGAGTCGAGTCGGTCTTAATTCAACATCAGCTCTTTATTTCTCCAGCATATGCACGATGTTTTATAAATATATTAAGAGCAAGAGAATAACTAAAGAAAGGGTGGGTCTATTCGATACCATGAGGGTAATCGGTGTGTGGAGGCGGAAGATGTGGAGATGGTTCTTAATGAATAATTTGCGTCTGTTTTCACAAAAGAGAGGGGCGATGCAGACACTACTATCGAGGAGAAGAAGTGTGAAATATTAGATGAAATAAACATAGTGAGAGATGAGGTATTAAGGGGTTTAGCAGCTTTGAAAGTGGATATCCCCAGGCCCGGATGAAATGCATACCAGGCTGTTAAGTGAAGCAAAAGAGGAAATAGCAGAGGCTTTGACCATCATTTTCCAATCTTATCTGGCTTCAGGTGTGGTGCCAGAGGACTAGAGGACTGCTAACATTGTACCTTTGTTTAAGAAGGAAGAAAGGGATAGACCGAGTAATTACAGGCCAGTCAGCCTAACCTCGGTGGTGGGTAAATTATTGGAAAAAACCTTAAGGTTAGGATAAATCTTCACTTAGAAAGACACGGATTAATCAACGACAGTCAGCACAGATTTGTTAAGGGAAGGTCGTGTCTGACTAAATTGGTTGAATTTTTTGGGGAGGTAACCAGGAGGGTCGATGAAGGCAAAGCATATGATGTAGTGTATATGGATTGTAGCAAAGCTTTTGATAAGGTCCCACATGGCAGACTGGTCACAAAAGTGGGTCGTAGGCAGGAAGCAAAGGGTAATGGTTGATGGGTGTTTGTGCTGCTGGAAAGATGTTTCCAGAGGGGTTCCGCAGGGCTCAGTACTAGGACCCTTGCTTTTTGTGATTTACATCAATGATCTACACTTGAATGTCGGGGTTATGATTAAGAAGTTTGCAGTTGATACTAAAATCTGCTGTGTGGTTGATAATGAAGAAGAAAGCTGCAGAATGCAGGAGGAAATCAAGCAACGGGTCAGGTGGGCAAAACAGTGGCAAATGGAATTTAATCCGGAGAAGTGTGAGGTCATGCATTTTGGGAGGGCGAACAAGGAAAGGGAATAGACATTAAATGGTAGGACACTGAGAAGTGTAGAGGAACAAAGGGACATAAGAACATGAGAACATAAGAAATAGGAGCAGGCCATACGGCCCCTCGAGCCTGCTTCGCCATTTAATATGATCATGGCTGCTCCGATCATGGACTGGGTCCACTTACCTGCCCGCTCCACATAACCCCTTATTCTCTTTTCGTTTAAGAAATTGTCTATATCTGTCTTAAATTTATTCAACGACCCAGCTTCCACAGCTCTATGGGGCAGCGAATTCCACAGAATTACAACCCTCTGAGAATAGAAATTTCTCCTCATCTCAGTTTTCAATGGGCGGCCCCTTATTCAAAGATTATGCCTCCAAGTTCTAGTCTCCCCGATCAGTGGAAACATCCTCTCTGCATCCATCTTGTCAAGCACCCTCATAATCTTAAACGTTTCGATAAGGTCACCTCTCATTCTTCTGAATTCCAATGAGTAGAGGCTCAACCTACTCAACCTTTCCTCATAAGTCAACCCCCTCATCTCCGGAATCAACCTAGTGAACCTTCTCTGAACTGCCTCCAAAGCAAGTATATTCTTTCATAAATATGGAAACCAAAACTGCACGCAGTATTCCAGGTGTGGCCTCACCAATACCCTGTATAACTGCAGCAAGACTTACCTGCTTTTATCCTCCATCCCCTTTGCAATAAAGGCCAAGATTCCATTGGCTTTCCTGATCATAAGTTTAATTTAAGACAGAGATAATCAGTTTCTTAACTGATAAGGAAATAAGAGGTAATGGGGAGCGGGCAGAGAAGTGGACCTGAGCCCATGTTCGGATCAGCCATGATCGTATTAAATGGAGGAGCAGGCTCGAAGGGCTGTATAGCCGACTCCTGCTCCTATTTCTTATGTTATGTTCTTATCACTTACTGTACCTGCATACTAACCTTTTGTGTTTCATGCAAAATTACCCCAGGTCCCACTGTACTGCACCACTTTGCTATCTTTCTCCACTTAAATAATAACTTGCTCCTTGATTTTTTCTGCCAATGTTCATAACCTCACACTTTCCAACATTATAATACATCTGCCAAATTTTTGCCCACTCACTTAGCCTGTTTATGTCCTTTTGCAGATTTTTTGTATCCTCTTCACACATTGCTTTTCCTCCCATCTTTATCTCATCAGCATACTTGGCTATGTTACGCTCGATCCCTTTTCCCAAGTCATTAATAAAGATTGTAAATAGTTGGGGCCCCAGCATCTATCCCTGCGGCATCCAACTAATTACTGATTGCCAAACCGAGAATAAACCATTTATCCCGACTCTCTGTATTCTGTTAGTTAGCCAATCCTCCATCCATGCTAATATATTACGCCCAACCCCGTGAACTTTTATCTTGTGCAGTAACCTTTTATGTGGCACCTTGTCAAAATGCCTTCGAGAAGTCAAAATACATCACATCCACGGGTTCCCCTTTATCCACCCTGTTCATTACATCCTCAAAGAATTCCAGCAAATTTGTCAAACATGACTTCCCCTTCATAAATTCCTGCTGACTCTGTCTGATTGAATTATGTTTTCCAACTGTCCTGCTACTGCTTCTTGAATAATGGACTCCAACATTTTCCCAACCACAGATGTTATACTAACTGGTCTATAGTTTCCTGCTTTTTGTCTGCCTCTTTTTTCAATAGGGGCATTATATTTGCAGTTTTTCAAACAGCTGGGTCCTCACAGAATCCAGGGAGTGCATGTCCACAGATCCCTGAAAGTAGCAGGCCAGGTAGATAAGGTGGTGAAGAAGGAATATGGAATGCTTGCCTTTATTAGCCAAGGCATAGATTACAAGAGATGGGGTGGGGATTTATTCTTGTACTGTATAAAACACTGGTTAGGCCACAGCTGGAGTACTGCGTGCAGTTCTGGTCGCCGTATTACAGGAAGTACGTGATTGCACTGAAGAGGGTGCAGAGGAGATTTACGAGGATGTTGCCGGGAGTGGAGAATCTTATCGATGAGGACAGATTTGATAGGCTGGGTTTGTTTTCCCTGGAACAGAGGAGGCTGAGGAGAGGCCTCACTGAGGTGTATAAAATTATGAGGGGCCTAGATATAGTGGATAGAAAGGGCCTATTTCCCTTAGCAGAGTGGTCAACAACCAGTAGGATAAATTTAAAGTAATTGGTAGAAAGTTTAGAGAAAAAATTTCTTCACGCAGAGGGTGGTGGGGGTCTGGAACTCACTGCCTGAAAGGGTGGTAGAGGCAGAAAACCTCACCACATTTAAAAAGTGCTTGGATGTGCACCTGAAGTGCCGTAACCTGCAGGGTTATGGACCGAGAGCTGGAAAGTGAGATTAGGCTGGATAGCCTCTTATTGGCCGGCGCGGACACGATTCGCCGAAATGGCCTCCTTCCGTGCTGTAAACTTCTATGATTCTATGAACTCCTTCGCAAAGAGTTGAGGTTCGTGAGGGGTGATTTGGGTACATCTTTCCTCACATGGCAACACTTCAAAGGTAACTCCATGGCTGTAAAGCGCTTTGGGGCGTCATGAGTTCCTGACAGGCACTGCAGAAATGCAAGTCCTTCTTTGCAAAAGTTTGACGCAAATTAAAAATTTGCGACAAATTGAGGGCTCGTGCGGGATTTGAACCCAGAAACTCTCGCAAATATCAAGTAACAACCCCAAAACTACAATCATACTCCAAAACCAACGAGCCAACTGCTTTGCAAATGTGGAGATAAGGTGTAACCATTATTGAAGCATTTCTAGTGTGTTTTGCTATTCTTGATCGGAGGAGCACATGAAACGGAATCAGTGACTTTGCCTTTTCGACATGTCTTCTGAAGCGCCGCACGGTCCCACTCCTGCAGTCAATGAGCTGTCGGGACGTTAATGTATCCATCATCATCATCATCATAGGCGGTCCCTCGAAACGAGGATGACTTGCTTCCACGCCGAAAAAGGATGAGTTCACAGGTGTTTCAATGAAGGACCCGAACGACATCCCAAAGGGTGGAAGATGCCTGTGCGTGGATTTTTTTGATGTGTGGTAGCCGTTGCACCCCAGCCATCACACGGGCTTGAGAGAGCGAGGTCTTGGTCCAGTGGCAAGGGTTAACCAAGAGGACTGGAGACCAGCTCTGCTGCACAGACCTAGTGCACACACATAACGCAGTGTGGGCTGGCCCGTGCTGCCCCTGGGCCCCTGGCTCCGAACTCATGCCTCCCCTGGGCCCTGATCACATCCCTCTACAGTCGCTCGCTGCTCCTTGGATAGGTTAGGTGAGTGGGCAAATGCATGGCAGATGAAGTATAATGTGGATAAATGTGAGGTTATCCACTTTGGTGGTAAAAACAGAGAGACAGACTATTATCTGAATGGTGACAGATTAGGAAAAGGGGAGGTGCAAAGAGACCTGGGTGTCATGGTACATCAGTCATTGAAGGTTGGCATGCAGGTGCAGCAGGAGGTTAAGAAAGCAAATGGCATGTTGGCCTTCATAGCAAGGGGATTTGAGTACAGGGGCAGGGAGGTGTTGCTACCGTTGTACAGGGCATTGGTGAGGCCACACCTGGAATATTGTGTACAGTTTTGGTCTCCTAACCTGAGGAAGGACATTCTTGCTATTGAGGGAGTGCAGCGAAGGTTCACCAGACTGATTCCCGGGATGGCGGGACTGACCTATCAAGAAAGACTGGATCAACTGGGCTTGTATTCACTGGAGTTCAGAAGAATGAGAGGGGACCTCATAGAAACATATAAAATTCTGACGGGGTTAGACAGGTTAGATGCAGGAAGAATGTTCCCAATGTTGGGGAAGTCCAGAACCAGGGGTCACAGTCTAAGGATAAGGGGTAAGCCATTTAGGACCGAGATGCGGAGGAACTTCTTCACCCAGAGAGTGGTGAACCTGTGGAATTCTCTACCACAGAAAGTTGTTGAAGCCAATTCACTAAATATATTCAAAAAGGAGTTAGATGAGGTCCTTACTGCTAGGGGGATCAAGGGGTATGGCGAGAAAGCAGGAATGGGGTACTGAAGTTGAATGTTCAGCCATGAACTCATTGAATGGCGGTGCAGGCTAGAAGGGCCGAATGGCCTACTCCTGCACCTATTTTCTATGTTTCTATGTTTCTATGTTTCCTTCGCCCCGATCTCGCCGCTCCTGCTGTATCTGCCCACGTTCCAATCACTGACCTGGACCTTGATGACGTCACTCTTCGCTGCCGCCGCCCTCCTGCACCAGCTCGCGCTGCTCCCTGGAGTAGTCTCCCGGGACCTCCAACCTGCTCCCAGGGTCACTCGCCGTTCCTTTTATGGTCACGACCTGCCGCTGGTGTTCTCCCGTTAGTGTATCCAGGCTGCGGGTGGCCACCCCGAGCGCAGCGGTGGGGTTTCTGCATTAGTTTTGGGTGGGGACAGTATCTTTCTCCTTCTCTCTTCCTCTTGTCTATATCCCTGTGCTTTTATTTCTCTATTTATTCCCCCTGTCTCAATTTCTAGGGAACAGGGAACAAAAGATGAAATGGGTGTCTCTGTGGAACAACTTCTCTCACTCAAATTTAGACGCACTACCGTTGCATCATGAGGTCCAGGCAGCTAGCCACTGATATTTCGGTTCATATATAAATATATATAAATATATCTACATGTATAATAACTGTTCCCTGGTGGTCGAGGGTTTAAGATCCGGTGAACTAATCTGGTTTCAATCCTCGAGCAGTTCATTGCATTAAAATAATTGAGGACTGTGAGACGATTAATAATTGCTGTAATCACCATGAATACCAATACTTTCTGTGATCGACAGAGCTTACAGACTATCTGGCTTCACCTGCCCTTTGCCGGGCATGTGTTCGGGGTTTAATTTTGTAAAACAGGCGAGTTCGGTGATCGCGGGTAGACGGAAGGAGCCTCTGTGGCCCCACTGTGAGGATGTGGAAGTGAACACGGTGGCTGTGTGATCCATGACATTTCTGTAAAGGGCAGCGGAGGAGAAGGATTGAGAACTTTCAGTGTGGGACAGAAGTTGTTTAAGGTGAGCCAACACATTCCCGATCAGCACAGAGGGAGCTCACTGGTCAGCTCCCCTTTGTTGGGGCTGCTGTGCCAGAGGTTTCAGTAGTACAGCGGTTATCACGTTTTCTTTACATGTGACAGGTCCCTGGTTCATTCCTGGCCACGAACTTTATGTTTAAACTTGCGAAAGAGGAACAATCAGAGGCGAGTTTATTCTCCTGGCAAATGCTGCCTCACCTGCTGTTTTTATTTTCTATTTATTCTCCTGGCAAAAGGGCTCCCTTATTCCTTCATTGCACTTTATTTCACTTCAAAAATAGATAACATTCAGTGAGAGAAAACGGATCCACCGGGGATCTTTCGCGTGTGAGGCCAACGTGATATCCGTTACACTGCAACCCATCAAAGGGCGAGAAACCACTGAATATAAAGGATGAACTCACAAATATCACGGGCAGTGCAGTCTGGTCAACGTCAGACCCTCCTTTCTTATTCAGCAGTGGCATGAACGGGAGTCAGATGCCACAAAGTTAAATTAAAGATATAAATACAAGTAACACTTCCAAATCTTTTCACTGTAAAATTCTTTCACTTTAATTGAAATCCTACTGCATTAAATCTGAAAATGAGCACCGTGGGATTTTATCCTCACAACTGATTCTATTTTCTGTGCACGGTGGGAATTACCGGTGCTGTTAAATTTGACAAAAGTTGCCCCAGATTCCTGGTGTTATCGGCAATGAAGATTTTGAACCAGACTCCTAAAATACAGTGTGTAAAATGGGTTAATATGCATAAGAACATAAGAACAAAAGAAATAGATGCAGGAGTCGGCCACACGCCCCTCATGCCTGCTCTGCCATTTAATACGATCATGGCCGATCCGATCATGGACTCAGGTCCACTCCCTGCCCGCTCCCCAAAGCACAGGAGAAATGATTGAAGTATCCGACTGTCCCTCAGTTAGCATTTCTTTCATTTTGCAAAAGAAGGTGAGGGGTTAATTAATGATGCTTTCCCGTGAAAGCAACACAAATGTTTCAGAAAAAAACATCCGGTGACTGGCAGTTGAGCGCTGCTTCTGACACCTGGTGGGAATGGGCGGGGATTTTAAAGCCATTTGTATTGTGAAACCTTCATATAGACGAACATCCGACATTCCCTGTGTCGACGTCGTGGCGCAATGGTAGCGTGTCTGACTCCAGATCCGAAGGTTGCGTGTTCAAATCGCGTCGAAGTCACTGTATTTTTGGAAATTGTTCTTCCAGAATTAATATTTTCTTTGCTGTTTGGCAATAACCAGAACTTGCTCCAAGGTCTGTCTCACTGTTTCTCCGGTGTCAGGTCGAGATACGCCTGCTGCCCTCATTTATTTCATGTGACAGGACACAACAGTTCAAAATCACCCTGCAGGTGGCCACACCCAGCACTGAATAGTCAGGATGGCCGAGCGGTCTCAGGTGCTGTGCTCTGTTCGCAGTCTCCTCTGGAGATGTGGATTTGAATCTGACATTTCCTACTTTTAATCATTAAGTGAAACTCATTGTTTGACATCACAACTAACTCCTAAAAACTGGGATTCAGCAGTTCACCTGCTCGCTTCACATTTCCGTCTGACCAGGTGCTGAAAGTGGAGATGTTTCCACAGTGGAGCGGTTCACATGTTTGCCTCACAAGTGAAAGCTCACTGGGCGGGAATATTTTCTGTAGCTTTCTCCTCATGCATGCTCAGGGGCGAGTTTGTTCTCCTGTGAAAAGTCATAAGATCATAAGCATGGAAGGATTAGGGGCCGGAGCAGGCCATTCGGCCCCACAAGCCTGGTCCACTATTGAAGAAGATCCTGGCAGTTCCTCGACAGCAAATTTGAACATCTGGTTATGTTCCCAACATCATTTGAACCGCAGTGTTTCTGCAGCGTCATTGTTATCACGTTGGCTTCACACGCGAAAGGATTCCGGGCGGAATGTGATTTTTGAGACTATTTTTGCCGTGAAATAAATTGAACAAAAGTCGCCCCAGATTCCTTGTCACATGAGCAATAAACATTTTAAACCAGTCTCCTAAATACAGAGTGTTATGTCTTGAATAATGAATCTGACCAGATACTGCAAACTGAAAGTAAGGTGTGACCGTCTTCCTTTATTACAAGTCTCCAGTGTGCCTCTCCAACCTGTGAGACCTCCTGATGGATTGTGGGATCCCTTGGGACTCCAGTGGATGAGCCCTCTGATGGTTAAACAAGGTATTCACAGGTTTATACATGTAACAACACTCCCCCCGCAACCCGCCCCCACAAGCCTCCCCAAAGTCAGTCGTGTAACTATTTACAATTTGAGTCAATCTGTGGCCTTCCTTTCCCTGGCTGATCGTCTCGGTGCAAATTCTGGTTTTGGTGAGTCATTTGTTGGGCCCTCGCTGGCCTGCTGGGCGTGGTGAGTCCTGCTGGGCTGCTGCGGGTGATGGGTTCTGCTTCGTGGTCAACCGCTGGGTTGATTGCCACTTGTGTCTGTGTTGGAGGAGCGAAAAAGGTAGAGTCTATTATGGGTTGTTCTGGATAGTCCATGAATCTGAGTTCGGTTTGGTCCAAGTGTTTCCTGCAGGTGAGTCCATATGTAAGTTTGACCAGGAACACCCTACTCCCCTCTTTGGCCACGACAGTGCTGGGAAGCCACTTGGGACCTTGTCCATAGTTCAACATAAAAACAGGATCATTAATCTCGATTTCGTGTGACACATTTACTTGATCATGACATGTATTCTCTTGAAGCCGCCTGCTCTCTACCTGTTTGTATCGATCAGGGTGAACTAACGAGAACCTTGTCTTAAGTGCCCTTTTTTTGAGCAGTTCCGCGGAGGGAACCCCAGTGAGCGAGTGGGGTCTTGTGCGGTAACTAAGCAGGACTCGGGATAGGTGACTCTGCAGTGAGCCCTCAGTTACCCTCTTCAAGCTCTGCTTGATTGCTGCACTGCTCTCTCTGTCTGACCATTGGATGTTGGTTTAAACGGGGCAGATGTGAGATGTTTGATCCCATTGCGTGTCATGAACTCTTTGAACTCAGCACTGGTGAAGCACAGCCCATTGTCACTGACAAGAACGTTATGCAGGCCGTGCATGGCAAACATGATCTGCAAGATTTCAATGGTGGCAGCGGACATCATCTCACATTCAATCCACTTGGAGTACGCATCTACAACCACAAGGAACATTTTACCCAAGAACGGGCCTGCATAGTCGACGTGTACCCTAGACCACGGTTTGGAGGGCCAAGACCAAAAACTTAGCAGCGCCTCCCTGGGTACATTGCTTAACTGCGAGCATGTATTACATCTGTGAACGCAGGACTCTCAGTCCGCATCGATACCGGGCCACCACATGTGGGATCTGGCTATCGCTTTCCTCATTACAATGCCTGGGTGGGTACTGTGGAGGTCACTAATGAAAGTATCCCTGCCCTTTTTTGGCACCACTACTTGATACAGTCTGCCTGTATGGATATTTTATCTCTGCGCCGCTGGTACGGCTTTATTTCTTCCTGCATCTCTAACGGAACACGAGACCAACTCCCGTGGAGCACACAGTTTTTTACAGAGGACAATGAGGGATCCGGGCTCATCTAGGTTCTAATCTGTCGGGCGGTAACAAATGCTTCCATTACCATAACTAAATCTGGGGGCTGTGCCATCTCCACCCCTGTGGTGGGCAATGGCAGCCTACTGAGAGCATCGGCACAGTTTTCTGTGCCTGGTCTGTGGCGGATGGCGTAGTTGTATGCGGACAATGTGGGCGCCCATCTCTGGATGTGGGCCGATGCATCTGTATTTATCCCCTTACTTTCAGAAAAGAGGGATATAAGTGGCTTATGTTCAGTTTCCAATTCAAATTTGAGCTCAAACAGATATTGATGCATTTTTTTTACTTCATAAACACATGCTAACACTTCTTTTTCGATCATGCTGTAGGCCCTCTCAGCCTTAGATAGACTCCTGGGTGTATAAATAACCAGTTGCAATTTCCCAGATTCATGACCTTGATGCAATACACACTCAACATCGTATGACGACGCATCACATGTTAGCACCAAAGGCTTACATGCATCATACAGCACAAACAATTTGGTTGAGTATAACAGTTTTCTAGCTTTTACAACGGCATTTTCTTGGCTTTTACCCCATACCCATTCGATTTCTTTATGCAGTAAAGCGTGCAGTGGTTCTAACAGTGTTCTGAGACCTGGTAAGAAATTACGAAAGTAGTTCAGGAGTCCTGGAAACGACCGCAGCTCCGTCACGTTCTGTGGCCTCGGTGCGTTGTCGATTGCCTCCATCTACGAGTCGGTGGGCCTGATGCCGTCCGCCGCAATTCTTCTCCCCAGGAACTCCACTTCGGGCGCCAGGACTTTAATCATTTTAACCTTTGCCCCAAGTGATTAAGCCGACTAAGAACCTCCTCCAACTTCTGCAGATGCTCATCTGTGTTCCGACCTTTAACCAAGATTTTGTCCTGGAAGACCACAATGCGCGGGACCGAATTCAGTAAGCTTTCCATGTTTCTCTGGAATTCTCTGGCTGATCGAAGCCCAAATGGGCATCTATTGTGAATGAAGAGACCTTTGTGCGTGTTCATGCAGGTGAGGCCCTTCGATGATTCCTCCAGCTCCTGCGTCATGCAGGCCGAGGTCAAGTCCAGCTTCGTGAACGTCTTTCCTCCGCCAGCGTCGCAAAAAGGTTGTTTGCCTTTGGTAGTGGGTATTGATCCTGAAGGGAGAAACATTTGATAGTTTCTTTCTAATCACCACAGAATCTGATGGTGCCCTCTCCCTTGAGGACTGGAACAATCGGACTGGTCCGCTTGTTCAATTCGATCGGCAAAATGATGCCCTATCGTTGCAGCCTGTCCAGCTCGATCTCCACCCTTTCTCTCATCATGTACGGGACTGCTCTCACCTTGTGACGGATAGGTCGCGCCCCGGGAATTAGGTGGATCTGCACTTTTGCTGCTTGGAACTTCACGATGCCTGGTTCGAACAACGAGGGAAATTTGTTTAAGACCTGGGCAGACGAAATGTCGTCAACGGGCGAGAGCACCCGGATGTCGTTCCAGTACCAGCGTATATTCCCCAGCCAGCTCCTGCCGAGCAGCGTGGGGCCATCGCCCGGTACCACCCAGAGTTGTAACTTGTGTATCGCTCCATCGTAGGAGACCTTTACAGTAGCACTGCCGATTACGGGAATCAGTTCATTTGTGTAAGTTCTCAGTTTAGTGCGAATGGGAGTCAGGACTGGCCTTGAGGCCTTGCTGCACCACGATTTATCAAAAGTCTTTCTGCTCATAATGGACTGGCTCACGTCCATGTCTTGCTCCATTGACACTGGGAGTCCATTTAATTCAACCTTCAGCATTATCGGGGGCACTTTGTGGTAAATGTATGCACCCCATATACCTCTACCTCCTCGGTCTGATGCTCTGGTTCGTTGTGATCTGCCGTGGATCTGCCCTCCTCTGCAACATAGTGGTTTGCAGGATTAGCATGGTTTGCAGCTTGCCTGCACATTCGTTGCAGGTGTCCCATTGTTCCACAGCCCTTGCAAACGTATCCTTTGAAGCGGCATGAATGGAAACGATGATCACCCCCGCAGCGCAAACAAGGTGTTAATGGCCTTGTATTCATCACCCTTGATGGTGGACTCTGAGACATCTGCAGATGTACAGCTGCAGGCATGTGAGGCCTGTCCTGTACGTAACGATTTGAAAACAACATTACTTTGTTCACGGTACTCGTACAGCACTCGTGTGCTGAGAGATTTGTTTGGTATTGTCACTGGTGGCGATGAACGCTTGGGCTATCACTGTGGCCTTACTCAAGGTTGGAGTCTCGACTGTCAAAATTAGTTGACGAAGTATTACTTCATGGCCAATTCCAAGTACAAAGAAGTCCCTGAGCATGTGCTCCAAATGTCCTTCAAATTCCAAATGCCTGCTCGACGACATAGCTCGCCATTTCCTGGCCTTCAGACCTTTTGCACATGTAGAACCGGAACCTCGCCATCAGAACGCTTTCCTTCAGGTTAAGATGCTCCCGGACCAGTGTGCACAAATCAACATACGATTTCTCTGTGAATTTCGCTGGAGCAAGCAGCTTTTGTATGAGGCCATAAGATGGTGCCCCGCAAACAGTGAGGTGAATCGCCCTTCCTTTGGCAGCATTCGCTTCTCCTTCCAGCTCGCTGGCCACGAAGTATTGGTCAAGTCGCTCCACTAAGGTTTCCCAATCATCTCCCTCCAAAAATTTCTCCAGGATGCCCATTGGTCTCTACATCGTTGCGGTGGGGTTCGTCATCTGTATCTCATCGCCATTTGTATTGCATGAATAACTGTGAGCTCAAAGTAATTTGTGACCTTAGTCTTTTATTGCAGGTCTCCAGAGTGCTTCTCCAGCCTGTGAGGTCTACTTAAGTACAAGTGCTCCCAAGGGATTGTGGGTTCCCTTTGGACTCCAGGGGATGAGCCCTTTGGTGGTTAAACAAGGTATTTACAGGTTTACATACATAACACTTGTTTGCATAAGTTCTATGCAAATTAAAAGGGCTCATTCGGTATTTAAACGTGGAATCTCTCGCAAATTGCCATTAACAACCCTGAAGTGAGAATCATACCCCTGGACCAACGAAACAACTGCTTGACAAGAATGGCAATAAAGTGTAACCATTATAAAAGCATGTTATTGTGTGTATCTATTCTTTGTAGCAGGAGCACACGAGACCGAATCAGTGACTTTGCATTTTTGACCTGTCTTCTGAAGCGCCGCACGGTCCCACTCCGACAGTCAATGAGCTGTTGGGACGTTAGTGTATCCAGGCTGTGGGTAGCCACCCCGAGCGCAGCAGAGGGGTTTCTGCATTAGTTCTGGGTCGGGACAGTATTTCCCCTTCTCTCTTCCTCTTGTCTATATCCCTGTGCTTTTATTTCTCTATTTATTCCCCCTGTCTCAGTTTCTAGTGTTTAAAAGGGAACAAAAGATGAAATGGGTTTCATTGTAGAAAATAATTTCTCTCGCTCAAAGTTAGATGCACTACCGTTGCACCATGAGGCCTAGGCAGCTCGCCGTTGATATTCAGGTTCATATATAAATACATATAAATATATCTACATGTATCATAACTGTTCCCTGGTGGTCGAGTGGTTAAGATCCGGCGCACCAACCTGGTAACGATACTCGATCAATTTGTCAAATAAAAATAATTGAGATCTGTGAGACGATTAGTAATTGCTGTAATCACCATGAATAACCCCATTACTTTCTGTTGTGGACCGAGCTGACAGATTCTCTTGTTTCTCCTGCCCGTTGCTGGACACATGTTCCGGGTTTAATTTTGAGTTCGCTGATCACGGGGAGACGGTAGGAGCCTCTGTGGCCCCACTGTGAGGATGTGGAAGTGAACACGGTGGCTGGGTGATCCGTGACATTTCTGTAAAGGGCAGCGGAGGAGAAGGATTGCGAACTTTCAGTGTGGGACAGAAGTTGTTCAAGGTGAGCTAATACATTCCCGATCCGCACAGAGGGAGCTCACTGGTCAGCTCCCCTCTGTTGTGTCTGCTGTGCCAGATGTTTCCGTAGTGTAGCGGTTATTACGATTGCTTTATACGTGAAAGGTCCCTGGTTCAATCCCGGGCGGAAGCATTATGTTTAAAGTTGCAAAAGTGGAACAATCCGAAGCGAGTTTAGTCTCCTGGCAAATGCTGCCTGACCAGCTGAGATTTCCAGCAATTGCTGTTTTTATTTGCTATTTATTCTCCCGGCAAAAGGGCTTCCTTATTCCTTCATTGCTCTTTATTCCACTTCAATAAATAGATAACTTTGAGTGAGAGAAAACGGATCCACCGGGGACCTTTTGCGTGTGAGGCCAACGTGATATCCGCTGCACTGCAGCCCATCAAAGGGCGAGAAACCACTGAATATAAAGGATGAGCTCACAAATATCAGGGGTAGTGCAGTCTGGTCAACGTCCAACCCTCCTTTCTTATTCAGCAGAGGCATGAACGGGAGTCAGACGCCACAAAGTTTAATTAAAGACAAAAATTCAAATAACACTTTCAAATCTTTTCACTGTAAAATTCTTGCACTTTATTTGAAATCCTCCGATGTTGAATCTGAAAATGAGCACCGTGGGATTTTATCTTCACTACTGATTCTATTTTCTGTGCATGGTCGGATTAACCGGTGCTGTTAAATTTGACAAAAGTTGCCCCAGATTCCCGGTGTCATCAGCAATGAAGATTTTGAAACAATCCCCGACAAAAATTGTGTAAAATGGGATCTGGTTTAACAGTTAACATGCAAAACACAGAACAAATGATTGAAGTATCGACTGTCCCTCAGTCAGCATTTTTTTCATTGTGTAAAAGGTGACATTGGGTTTAGTAATGATGCTTTCCCGTGAAATAAAAACAAAAGTTCAACAAAAAAACGGACGGTGACTGGCAAGTGAGCGCTGCTTCTGACTCCGAGTGGGAATGGGCGGGGATTTTAAAGCCCTTATTTTGAGGAACGTTAATATAGATAAACATCTCATGTTCGTTGTGTTGAGCAAGTGGTGCAACGGTAACACATCTCACTCGAGATCAAGACACTGCTATCGAAATCATGTCAGGGTTCCTGACCTTTGGGATAATTCCAGAATCAATATTTTCTTTACTGTGTCTTAATAACCAGACCCTTGCTCCAAGGTCTGTCTCACTGTTTCCCCGGTGTCAGGCAGAGATACGCCTGCTGCCCTCATTTATTTTATGTGACAGGACACAAAAGTTCGAAATCAACCTGCAGGGGGCCAGACACATCATCACCTAGTCAGGATGGCTGAGCGGTCAAAGGTGCTCTGTTTGTATTGCAATTGCATGTGCAGGAGTGGGTTCAAATCAAATGTCTGACACTTTCTGCTTTTAATCATGAAGCGAAACGCATTGGTTGACACCTCGACCAACTCTTTAAAAGTGGCATTGTGCAGTTCACATTCTCGTTTAATATTTCCATCTGACCTGGTGCTGAAAGTGGAAATGTTTTTGCAGTGTAGCGGTGAACACGTTCGCCTCACACGCGATAGCTCACTGGGCGGGAATATTTTCTGTAGCTTTCTCCTCATGCATGCTCAGGGGCGAGTTTGTTCTCCTGTGAAAAGTCATGAGATGATAAACATGTAAGGATTCGGAGCCCGAGTAGGCCATTCGGCCCCTCGACCCTGGTCCACCATTCAAGAAGATCCTGGCAGTTCCTCGACAGCAAGTTTAAACATCTGGGGCGGAGCCAACAGGCGCCTGGCTGCAATCAGCGACAAAAACCCGCATTTGGCAGAAGCCCCGCTCGATCAATTGGGAGAGCATGAAACTCTTTATCTTAGGGTCGCAGGTTCGAGCCCCGCGTTGGGGCTTTTTGTTAAATGTTATCCTGCATTCACCGGAAAACATAATTAATTAACCGATGATCTTCATTTGCATAATTAAAGAAATGCTAACTGAATGAGAGTCAATAATTTAATAATTTTGGACAAACAAGTGAAAGACACCTGGTGCTGGTGGGCAATTTTGTTGCCTTTGTCATTGATGCTTGATCTACAAGTCCAGTTGTCAAATCGTGTGCTCAACCGTCAGTTACCTGTTACAAATCAGCGGAGGAGAAATCAGTTTGTTGTCTAATGCTGGCTTTGCCTGCACAATGTGTGCTGAGATTATCTGTGCAATATGCATTCAGCAGGATGAATAAAAGCAACGCTTTTTGAAATGCAGGCACTGCATGTTTTGCACTCAATACAAAGTTGCATTTTCTTTTCATGCCAAGTATTTTGCATTAATGCATTGCAATTCCAATGCACTTTTTACCTGACAAGACTGAAGTACAAGCTGTGATGAACAGAATGAAACAGAAACAGCTACTTGAGAACCCAGAGCCTCGACGGTATCTGTGTGAATTGCTCTGCATCGATAATTAGCAGAGTGTAAAGAGAGGAAACTGACGGTGTGGATGAGAAAAGGCCGAGCCAAAGTGTAATGTTGGAGATTATCTTGTTTTTGAGAAATGTTTCAAAGAATTTGGCAACGTTGGTTCCATGGTGTAATGGTGAGCACTTTGGACATGAATCCAGCGATCTGATTTAAATCGAAACTGAATGCTTGCTGTCGCAGCTGCTAAAAATTTGGGACAAACAAGTGAGAGACACGTGGTGCTGGTGGGCAGTTTTGTTGCCTTTGTCATTGATGCTTGATCTACAAGTCTCGTTGTCAAACCCTGTGCTCTGTGTTAGCACAGTCCCGTATTGCTGAACTCTTTGCTTCAGCATGCAGTCTGAAGTTTGGATTAAATAACAGGAAGATTGAAGTTTGGATGGTAAAGAGACTGTTAGACAATGTTCTGCCTTGCAGCCAGTGAGATGAGTAACTGGTCATTATCTGGATGTTAAATATTTGAGTACCTTGTTACGGTGGGAATAATGGAAACTCAGGACAAAACGATTTGATGATGTATGTATGTTCAGTATTTGAGTGTAACCTTGTTACTATTTAATGATATCTGTAGGTTAAAGAAGCAATATTAAGTCTGCCTGTTAAAAGATTCAGAAAGCAGTTAGTCAGGATTGTCTAAATGGAAAGAATAAGAATTCAAAGGCTTTTTCAGTGTAAAGATGAGACTTTTATGGACTGTAGAGAAACAGACAGCAGAGACACTGGACATTCGTAAGGTGTGTGTGTGAAGCAGCCACGGAAATCGAAGCAAGCTGCCTTTGTGAAGTGTTCTCAGTAACTTTCATACTTGGTTTGTTTAGTATGAATGTTTAAATAAAAGACCCGATCCTGCCTTTACTACAACGGAGTGTGTGTGGGTAATTCTACGTTAAAAGCAACGAAGTGAAAAGAGCAAGAGAGCCTTTTACAACATTTTGGTGACCCCGACGTGATTTTCGAAAGTTCGTTGGCTTATTCGAAGTCCCCGACATGAAGCAGAAAGTTGGCTGAGTTGTTGGAAGAAGTGTTTCCCACACATCAGTTCGAGGGGGTGAGCATTCTCTTAGTTGTCGTGATTAAAGGGATCTTCGGTTAGTAATGGGAGGCTCAGGGGATATTCCAGTTGAAGTCCGGTCATTTCTTAATGAGTGGATTGAGTCAAAAGGGGGAACTTATGGGATAAGACAGGAAACAATTACAGGAGGATGGAGAGAGACACGGCAGTCCTTAGTGAAGATTGCCCAGTTTAAAAAGATTCAAGTGTTTGGGTTAAAAAGTGATAAAAAGAGAAAAGCGTTCGTGTTGCAGTGACTCATGCTGGGGATTCAAACGTTAGGAGAAGAGACTGAGGCTCGAGATAGGGAAGTCTCAGAACTCAGAGAGCAGCTAACAGCAGTGAGTAAAGAAGTAGAGAATTGGTGATTTCAGGCACTCGGGGCAGCCAGGACTGTTCTGAAGCTGGATCAGCAGCTTGCTGATGAACAGAAGCGTAATCAAGATCGAGAGAAAGGAATATCTAAGCTGCAGCAGATGGTGGTATTCGGTTGCCCACGGAGACAGCAATTGAAAAAGCTGGGTGGTATTCGGAGGATTTCCCGGGTCTGAGAGTTGAAAAGGGGTTTAAAGGACAGGGAAAATGCCCACGGTTCCCATCCACAGCTCCTTTGTCTTCTCTGACTTCGGAGCATCGAACCCGTGTGGTTCATGTGGCAACGTTAGGATCGGAGGTGGAGCACTTAAATGCCTCTTCGGTTACTCAGACGCTTCACACCCCACAACATTACACACGACCTTCCGGTAATGTGGAGAGTAGGGGAAGCACGCTCATGCGGACAAGGCGAGTGCAGGATCATGATTCCTCTACTCCCTGTGCAGCTCGTGAAGGGAACACGACCTTAAGTGGTTTTGGGGATACCTGGTATGAGCGAGGAGGGGTACAGCTACAGGACATGAGAGCTATCCTAAGTGAAGTGGGACCTGCACACCTTCAGGATCTTAATAAGTTTGCCCAATGGTGGTGTAATATTCTGGGATGGTGGCAGTCTGGGAACATATCAGAGAAACCGAGGGTTCACATGGTTCTGTGAGCGTTAGGGAATCACCGGGGAAAGGTAGTAGGTTTTGAAACAACTTCCAGGTCTCATGCTTGCTGGAATAATAGCTGCAATCTTTGTTACTCACTCAGGGCCACAGTTAATAAAGGGGCTTGCATTATTACCAGGGGAAGGACCCAGGGAAGCTGGGGAACGTATATTCCAGTTGTGTAAAAGTTTGGGAAGTAATTGGATTGATATCAGTCATTACGGGGATGGTACACATAGAGAGATCATTTTGACTCTCCGACCCCCGTCAGTAGTTCTGGAAGTAGATGCCTGGGGTGGGGACGAACGTTTTGATAAATGGTTGGCAAGGGTAGAAAGCTTGTATCAGGGAGCTGCAGGAATTTCAGTCATGGAAGTGAGACAGGGGTTACAGTGATGGAAGGCAGAAGGGCCTGAGTGGATGAATCTCGCGAGGAGTCACATAAAAGGAGCAGGACCAGGTGGTGGCCGTCAGTTGATAGAGGACAGGGAGAGACTGGCTAAAGAAATGAAAAGTTAAAAGACAAGTTGAAGAATCAGGAAAGAGAAGCTGGAGACACAGACAGGAATGATACCTCGGTTAAGTTGCTGAGGTCGGGTGTAGATTCCGCAGGTGAGAGAGGATCCCTATAGGGATGCCGTGCCTCAACCACACATGTCGTTCCTTTAGGACCCTTACTTAAGGATACGGGTGGCCATACCCTTATCGAGGCTTGTGTGGAAGGGCAGCGGGAAATGGACACAGGGTCTGCCGGACAAATGAAGGTGCTCCTGGAGGAAGGGGATTCCCCTCTTCAGAGACAGTTCCCCAACACCCCAGATACACAAGGAGCAGTTAATGAACAGTCAGAGATGAAAGCAGTGGGAGAAGCTTGTTCAGAAACATTTAAAATTTCTGCAGGAATGGGCTGTCTCAGAACTGATGAGATGTTCATTGAAAAGCTCAAATGTGGGAGTTACAAACATGATCTTTAAGGATGTGAAATAGAAGTTGGATGGTTGCAAATGTCGAGAGAGGAAATGACAGCAGTTCCGAAGGGTGAACTGAGAGAAGGACTGTGTCTCTCGACTGACTATTCAGCATTTCCGTCATCCTTTACTGTGTGTTGTTAAACTTCTCCCACAAAGCAGAGGAAATTGTTAAAACCTGTGCAGAGGGTAACAGACTTAGTCGAAGATACCGATTGTGAGTTTACATTTCTGAATGTAAACAGCATGGAATTCAGTTGGAAACATTAAAAATTGAAAATTGACTTTTAATTAAAAATGGATATGGTGATCACAGACCAACGGACTTTAAAATGGCATCCTGAGAATCTGAATCTACAAGAACCCTACTTTGACCCGAAGCGTGCTGCTATTTGGAAGAAGGAAATACGGAAATGGAAAACAACATTTCAACAGCTACAGAGTTTGAATCAAGCAATCGTTGTGGACATTAACCATCACACTGCGGAAATCGAGAAGGTTCACACAATTTTGGACCAGATTGGACATGTAAGCTGGTGGGAGTCATTGTTGGGATGGAGCCCGACGGCAACAGGTGTGATGAACACAATGATACACCCTGTCCTTATGCTCGTGCTGGTTCAGCTGATCGTGCTGGTCATTTTGATTTACTGCGGATGTCGTGTTGAAAAACAAGGACTACAACTGGACAATGCTGTTGAACGAGATCGAGCCACCATGCAAATGTATGTTACCCAGATAAGACTTGCAGAGAGGCGAGGAGAAGAAGTGGGGGAATGTGGGAGCACAGTCCCGCATTGCTGAACTCTTTGCTTCAGCACGCAGTCTGAAGTTTGAATTAAAAAACAGGAAGATTGAAGTTTGGATGGAAAGAGACTGTTCGATAATGTGGTGCCTTCAGCCATTGAAATGAGTAACTGGTCATTGTCTGTATGTTAAATATTTCATTGTACCTTTGTTACTATTTAATGACATCTGTCGGTTAAACAAGCAATATTAAGTCTGTATGTGAAACAATTCACAAAGCAGTTAGCTGTGATTGTCTAAATGCAAAGAAATAAGAGTATAAAGATAAGACTCACACACGCAGACACCAGAGACACTGGACATTCGGAAGTTGTGTGTCGCAAGCAGCCACGGAAATCGAAGCAAGCTGCCTTTGTGAAGTGTTCTCAGTAACTTTCATACTTGGTTTGTTTGGTATGAATGTTTAAATAAAAGACCCGATCCTGCCTTTACTACAACTGAATGTGTGCGGGTAATTCGAGGTTAAAAGCAACGAAGCAAAAAGAGCAAGACAGCCATTTACAACATTTTGTAACAGGTAACTGACGGTTGAGCACACGATTTGATAACTCGACTTGTAGATCAAGCATCAGTGACAAAGGCAACAAAACTGCCCACCAGCACCAGGTGTCTTTCACTTGTTTGTCCCAAATTTTCAGCAGCTGGGACAACAAGAAATCAGGTTCAACTGAGATTTGAACTCAGATCCCAGAGTGCTCACCATTACACGATGGAACCAGCCATGGTAAAATATTTGAAACAATTCTCAAAAACAACATAATCATCTCCAACAGTACACTTTGGCTCGGCCTTTTCTCATCCACACCATCAGTTTCCTCTCTTTGCTCTCTGCTAATTATCGATGCAGAGCAATTCACACAGATGCCATCGAGGCTATGGTTTTACAAGTAGCTGTTTCTGTTTCACACTGCTCATCACAGCTTGTACTTCAGTCTTGCCAGGTAAAAAGTGCGTTGGCAATGCAATGTATTCATGTAAAATGCTTGGCATGGAAAGAAAATGCAAAGTTTTGTCGAGTTAGCGAGTAGGTGACGAGGTTTGGGGTTGATGTGCGTCGCTTTCAATCTTTGAAATTTCACCAAGCAAAGAAACGGTGAATTGAACTGTCCCTGTGAGCATTGTGTTGGCGTTTAATCACAGCAATGTCCGCAGTCAGGACCTGAAAAGGAATTAATACCTAATACCGGCTTCGGCACAATCTGAATACTTCGTCACAGACAAGGCACCGGAAGGCTGGAAGGTTGATCACATCGGTTGTGGGAGAGCTGGTTGGTGGTGACATGGAAGTGTCTGCAGTGTGCGGGACCAGACTGCTTCCACACATCCACAATGAATGTCCCACCCTTTACTTGGGAAAAGTACAACTGAGAGTGGACAAGTTCCATCCCGGTCAGAGCAATCTGAAGCTTTAACTGACTGATACCCTGGTTTGGGATGTCTTGCAGCGTGCAATTTCGTCAGTCTCTGTGATGCAATGGGTTACCACGTTCGGCTGTTAACCGAAAGGTTGGTGATTCGAGCGCATCCAGGGACGAAGCATTTAACTGTTTTTCCCCGAGGATTCGGTGCTGCACGATTCCAGGTTGTCATTGTGTGTTTTGGCTACGCGAATATATTCCACAAACATTGCCAGCTGTGCTGTTATCCAGTGAGTTCCCACTCCAATACTTTTATGAACATTCAGTTTGAGTGTATACAGAACTGAACACAGATATCAGAAAATTTAACAAGGTTGTGGGACATTGTTTTTTGTTAATATTGAACCACTAATATGAATAAATCCATTTCTTCAAATATTTGATTGAACATGTTTTCAAAATGTTTCCACGCAGTTTTGAACCAGGGACATTTCGCGTGTAAGGTGAATCTAATAACCACTACATTACGGAAACACTACAGCAATGTTCGGAACATAACCAGAGCTTTAACCTACACAGCTGGCCTATACTTCAGGACCTGGTTTTATGAGAATAGAGTGATGGTGCTATATTTAGGAAGGCTGTGAGTGTGGCAGGAACTGATCGAGTGTTTCCCAGACTTTACACATAGGAACAGGAGGTGGCCATTTAGCAGCGAGTGGTTAGGATCTGGAATGCACGGCTTGAAAGGGCGGTGGAGGCAGACTCAATCTTGTCTTTCAAACGGGAGTTGGATAAGTGTCTGAAGGAAAAACAATTGCAGGGCTACGGGGAAAGGGCGGGGGAGTGGGACTCGCTGAGAGTCGGCATGGGCTCGACGGGCCGAATGGCCTTCCGTGCTGTAACAATTCCATGATTCTATAAGTTAGTGGCACATTTCATTGTGTGGGTGGAAGCAGAACATTGCAAAGGGACATGGATTGAGTCGGCAAAACTAGAGGCATCTGATTCAGGAGATTCGGGGGGCGCGGAAATTCGGATGTTTAATGACTTTGAAAGGAACATTTTTGTTTTGTGCAGTTACGGCCAGAGAAATGTTTGTGAAAGGAATTTTTTGAACAGAGGAATGCAGCATTTAATCTTCTGCCTTAACACTTCTTCCTGGGTGTCGGGGTCACATTTCTTTTCGACGTTATTCTTCTCAAAAAGGAGTTTGATGTAGTCCTTCAGACTAGAGGGATCAAGGGCTATGGTGAGAAAGCAGGAATGGGGTATTGAAGTTCCGTGTTCAGCCATGAACTCATTGAATGGCGGTGCAGGCTCAAAGGGCCGAATGGCCTACCCCTGCACCTATTTTCTATGTTTTCTATGTTTCTTGAATTTATATTTCCTTTAGTGTTTCACAATAACCAGACCTTTGCTCTAAAGTCTTTCTCACTGTTTGCCCAGTCTCCTGTTGATGTTACCAGCAATGAACATTTTTTACCAGACACCGAAAACACACTGTGCAAATTGGGACATGCTTTAACAGTTAACGTGGGGCTCGAAACCCCAAATTCGAGATTAAGATTCTCATGCTCGACCGATTGATCTCACGGAGCTTCTACCAAATAGACGTTTTTGTCGTTGATTGCAGCCAGGTGCCTGTTGGCTCCGCCCCAGATGTTTAAACTTGCTGTCAAGGAACTGACAGGATCTTCTTGAATGGTGGACCAGGCTCGAGGGGCCGAATGGCCTACTCCGGCCCCTAATACTTACATGTTTATTACATTATGACCTTTCACAGGAGAACAAACTCGCCCCTGAGCATGCATGAGGAGATAGCTCCAGACAATATTCCCACCCGATGAGCTTTCGCGTGTGAGGCGAACGTGTTAACCGCTACACTGCGGAAACCTCTCCACTTTCAGCACCCGGTCAGATGGAAATGTTAAGCGAGCAGGTGGACTGCTGAATCCCACTTTGAATGAGTTGATCATGGTGTCAAACAATGAGTTTCACTGAATGATTAAAAATAAGAAATGTCAGATTTAAACACAGACCTCGAGAGAAGACTGCAACCTGAACACAGCACCTGAGACCGCTCGGCCATCCTGACTATTTAATGCTGTATGTGGCCATCTGCAGGTTGATTTTGAACTTTTGTATCCTGTCACATGAAATACATGAGGGCAGCAGGCGTACCTCTGCCTGACACCGGGGAAACAGTGAGACAAACCTTGGAGCAAGGGTCTGGTTATTGCCAAACAGCAAAGAATATATTAATTCTGGAAGAACAATATCTAAAAGTACAGTAACCCTGATGTGATTTAAACACGCTACCTTCGGAACTGAAATCAGTCACGCTACCATTGCGCCACGAGGGCTACGTCATAAGACTCAGATGTTCGTCTATATGAAGGTGTCACAATAAAGGAGCTTTAAAATCTCCGCCCATTCCCACCTGGTGTCAGAAGCAGTGCTCACCTCCCAGTCACTGTATGTATTTTCTAAAACTTTTGTGTTGCTTTCACGGGAAAGCATCATTAATTAAACCCTCACCTTCTTTTGCACAATGAAAGAAATGCTAACTGAGGGACAGTCGATACTTCAATCATTTGTCCTGTGCTTTGGGGAGCGGGCAGGGAAATGGACCTGAGTCCATGATCGGATCAGCCATGAACGTATTAAATGGCGGAGCAGGCTCGAGGGGCGTATGGCCGACTCCTGCTCCTATTTCTTATGTTCTTATGTTATTCTGCATGTTGACCCATTTTACACACTGTATTCTAGGATCTGGTTCAAAATCTTCATTGCCGATGACATCTGGAATCGGGGGCAACTTTTGTCAAATTTAACAGCACCGGTTATTCCGACCATGCACAGAAAATAGAATCAGTAGTGAAGATAAAAGCCCATGGTGCTCATTGTCAGATTCAACGCAGTAGGATTTCAAATAAAGTTTAAGAATGTTACAGTGAAAAGATTTGGAATTGTTATTGCATTTGTGTCTTTAATTAAATTTTGTGGCGTCTGACTCCCGTTCTTGCCTCAGCTGAATAAGAAAGGAGAGTTTGACGTTGACCAGACTGCACTGCCCCTGATATTTGTGAACTCATCCTTTATATTCAGTGGTTTCTCGCCTTTTGATGGGCTGCAGTGTCGCGGAGATCACGTTGGCGTCACACGCGAAATGTCCCCGGTGAATCCGTTTTCTCTCACTGAAAGTTATCGATTTATTGAAGTGAAATAAAGAGCACTTAAGGAATAAGGGATCACATTTGCCAGGAGAATAAATAGCAAATAAAAACAGCAAATGCTGGAAATCTCAGCAGGTCAGGCAGCATTTCACAGGAGACGAAACTCGCCTCTGATTGTTCCTCTAAAGCAAGTTAAAACATAATGCTCCTTCCCGGGATCGAACCTCATACCTTTAATGTGTAATGCAAACGTGATAAGCACACGTGATAACCACGACACTGCAGAAACCTCTGGCACAGCTGACACAACAGAGGGGAGCTGACCAGTGAGCTCCCTCTGCTGATCAGGAATGTGGAGGCTCACCTGAAACAACTTCTGTCCCACACTGAAAGTTCTCAATCCTTCTCCTCCACTGCCCTTTACAGAAATGTCACGGATCACCCAGCCACCGTGTTCACTTCCACATCCTCACAGTGGGGCCACAGAGGCTCCTACCGTTTCCCCGCGATCAGTGAATTCGCCCAGTTTACAAAATTAAACCTGGAACACGTGCCTGGCAAAGGGAAGGAGAAGCCAGATCGTCTGTAAGATCGATCTATCACAGAAAGTATTGGTATTCATGGTGATTACAGCAATTATTAATCGTTTCACAGAACTCAATTATTTTTATGCGATGAATTGATCGACAATTGAAACCAGGTTAGTGCGCCGGATCTTAACCCTTCGACCACCAGGGAACAGTTATGATACATGTAGATATATTTATATATATTTACTTATGAATCTGAATATCAACGGCTAACTGCCGAGACCTCATGGCGCAATGGTAGTGCGTCTAACTTTGAGTGAGAGACATTGTTCCACAGTGACACCCATTTAATCTTTTAACACTAGAAACTGAGACAGGGGGAATAAATAGAGAAATAAAAGCACAGGGATATAGACAAGAGGAAGAGAGAAGGGGAAAGATACTGCCCCAACCCAGAACTAATGCAGAAACCCCTCTGCTGCGCTCGGGGTGGGCACCCACAGCCTTGATACACTAACGGGAGAACACCAGCGGCAGGTCGGGGCCATAAAAGGAACGGCGAGCGGCCCTGGGAGCAGCTTGGAGGTCCCGGGAGACGACTCCAGGGAGCAGCGCGAGCTGGTGCAGGAGGGCGGCGACAGCGAAGAGTGACGTCATCAAGGTCCAGGTCGATGATTGGAGCGTGGGCAGACACAGCAGGAGCGGCGAGATCGTTGCGAAGGAGCGGCGAGAGACTGTGGAGGGATGTGATCAGGGCCCAGCGGAGGCATGAGTTCGGGGCCAGGGGCCCAGGGTTAGCACGGGCCAGCCCACACTGCGATATGTGTGCGCACAAGGTCCGTGCAGCAGAACTGGTCTCCAGTCGACCTGCTTAACCCTTGCCACTGGACCAAGACCTCGCTCTGTCAAGCCCGTTTGATGGCTGGGGTGCAACGGCCATCACAAATAAAAAAAATCCACGCACAGGCATCTTCCACCCTTTGGGATGTCGTTCGGGTCCTTCATTGAAACACCTGTGAACTCATCCTTTTTCGGCGTGGAAGCAAGTCATCCTCGTTTCAAGGGACCAACTATGATGATGATGATGGATACATTAACGTCCCAACAGCTCATTGACTGCAGGAGTGGGACCGTGCGGCGCTGCAGAAAACAGATCGAAAAGGCACAGTCACTGGTTCCGTCTCATGTGCTCCTCCGATCAAGAATAACAACACACACTAAAAATGCTTCAATGATGGTTACACTTTATCTCCGTGCAGCCTCCACAGTCTAAAGACACCACAATGGTAGTGCGAATACATTCTTCCCATCAAAGTTCTATTTTGTGCTACTTTGTTGTGGCAACTCTTGATTGCAGTCACCAAGATATCCCTTGAGATATCGGGTAAAACTCATGCTTTTCATTTGGCAATGCTTTTAATAATCTGAGAAGATTTGACTGGAGGTTTATTAACAGATAGCACTTCGGAAGGCCTTTATCTCCATATTTGCTAAGCAGTTGGCTCGTTGCTCTAGTTGTATAATTCTCACTTTGGGGTTGTTACTTGAAATTTGCGAGAGATCCCGGGCGAGCCCTTTTTTTGCCGTGAATTTTGAATTTGCATCGAACTATTGCAAAGAAGCACTTGCATTTCTGCAGCGTCTGTCAGGAGCTCATAACGTCCCAAAGCGCTTTACAGCCGTTGAGTTAACTTTGAAATGTTGTCACGTGAGTAAAGATGTTTCCAAATCACCCCACACGAACCTCAACTCTTTATGAAGGAGTTCATAGAATCATAGAAGTTGACAGCACGGAAGGAGGCCAATTCGCCCCATCGTGACCACACCGGCCAACAAGAGGTTGTCCAGCCTAATCCCACTTTCCAGCTCGAGGTCCATAACTCTGCAGGTTACAGCACTTCAGGTCACATCCAAGCACTTGTTAAATGTGGTGAGTGTTTCTGCCTCTACCACCCTTTCAGGCAGTGAGTTCCAGACACCCACAACCCTCTGCGTGCAGAAATAAATAGGTGCAGGCGAAGGCCATTCGGCCCTTCGAGCCGCACCACCACGGAGAATGAAACAGTTAATTCAGAGACCATGGTCCAGAACTTAAAGAAGGGTAACTTTGAAGGTATGAGACATGAAATGGCTAGGATAGATTGGCGAATGATACTTAAGGGGTTGACAGTGGATGGGCAATGGCAGACATTTACAGACCGCATGGATGAACTGCAACAATTGTACATCCCTGTCTGGTGTAAAAATAAAAAAGGGAAGGTTGCTCAACCGTGGCTGTCAACGGAAATCAGGGATAGTATTAAAGCCAAGGAAGTGGCATACAAATTGGCCAGAAATAGCAGCGAACCTGGGGACTGGGAGACATTTGGAACTTAGTAAAGGAGGACAAAGGGTTTGATGAGGTCAGGGAAAATAGAGTACGAGAGGAAGCTTGCAGGGAACATTAAAATGGACTGCAAAAGCTTCTATAGATATGTAATGAAAAAAAGGTTAGTAAAGACAAACGTAGGTCCCCTGCAGTCAGAAGCAGGGGAAGTCATAACTGGGAACAAAGAAATGGCAGACCAATTGAACAAGTACTTTGGTTCGGTATTCACTCAGGAGGACACAAACAATCTTCCGGATATAAAAGGGGTCAGAGGTTCTAGTAAGAAGGAGGAACTGAGGGAAATCCTAATTAGTCGGCAAATTGTGTTGGGGAAACTGATGGGATTGAAGGCCGATATATCCCCAGGCCTGATGGTCTGCATCCCAGAGTACTTAAGGAGGTGGCCTTGGAAATAGCGGATGCATTGACAGTCATTTTCCAACACTCCATAGATACTGGATCAGTTCCTATGGAGTTGAGGATAGCCAATGTAACCCCACTTTTTAAAAAAGTAGGTAGAGAGAAAGCAGGGAATTATAGACCGGTCAGCCTGACATCAGTAGTGGTGAAATTGATGGAATGAATTATTAAGGATGTCATAGCAGTGCATTTGGAAAGAGGTGACATGATAGGTCCAAGTCAGCATGGATTTGTGAAAGGGAAATCATGCTTGACAAATCCACTGGAATTTGTTGAAGATGTTTCCAGTAGAGTGGACAAGGGAGAACCAGTTGATGTGGTGTATTTGGACTTTCAGAAGGCTTTCGACAAGGTCCCACACAAGAGATTAGTGTGCAAAGTTAATGCACATGGGATTGGGGGTAGTGTGCTGACGTGGATTGAAAATTAGTTGGCAGACAGGGAGCAAAGAGTAGGAGTAAATGGGCACTTTTCAGAATGGCAGGCAGTGACTCGTGGGGTACCGCAAGCGCCCTAGCTGTTTACATTGTACATTAATGATTTAGACGAGGGGACTAAATGTAGTGTCTCCAAATTTGCAGATGACACTAAGTTGGGTGGCAGTGTGAGCTGCGAAGAGGATGCTATGAGGCTGCAGAGTGACTTGGATAGGTTAGGTGAGTGGGCAAATGCATGGCAGATGAAGTATAATGTGGATAAAGGTGAGGTTATCCACTTCGGTTGAAAAACAGAGAGACAGACTATTATCTGAATGGTGACAGATTAGGAAAAGGGGGGGTGCAACGAGACCTGGGTGTCATGGTACATCAGTCATTGAAGGTTGGCATGCAGGTACAGCAGGCGGTTAAGAAAGCAAATGGCATGTTGGCCATCATAGCGAGGGGATTTGAGTACAGGGGCAGGGAGGTGTTACTACAGTTTAGTACAGGGCCTTGGTGAGGCCACACCTGGAGTATTGTGTACAGTTTTGGTCTCCTTACTTGAGGAAGGACGTTCTTGCTCTTGAGGGAGTGCAGCGAAGGTTCACCAGACTGATTCCCGGGATGGCGGGACTGACATACCAAGAAAGACTGGATTCACTGGAGTTTAGACAAATGAGAGGGGATCTCATAGAAACGTTTAAAATTCTGGCGGGTTTAGACAGGTTAGATGCAGGAAGAATGTTCCCAATGTTGGGGAAGTCCAGAACTAGGGGTCACAGTCTTAGGATAAGGGGTAAGCCAGTTAGGACCGTGATGAGGAGAAACTTCTTCACCCAGAGAGTGGTGAACCTGTGGAATACTCTTCCACAGGAAGTTGTTGAGACCAATTCACTCAATATATTCAAAAAGGAGTTAGACGTAGCCCTTACTACTCGGGGGATCAAGGGGTATGGCGAGAAAGCAGGAATGGGGTACTGAAGTTGCATATTCAACCATAAACTCATTGAATGGTGTGCAGGCTCGAAGGGCCGAATTGCCTACTCCTGCACCTATTTTCTATGTTTCTACATTCCAATCAGATCATGGCTGATCATTCACCTCAGAACCCCTTTCCTACTTTCTCTTCATACCCCTTGAGCCCTTTAGCCATGAAGGCCACAGCTAATTCCCTCTGGAATATATCAAATGAACTGGCATCAACAACTCTCTGCGGCAGAGAATTCGACAGGTTAACAACTCTCTGAGTGAAGAAGTTTCTCCTCATCTCGGTCCTAAATGGCTTACCCCTTATCCCTTAGACTCTGACCCCTGGTTCTGGACTTCCCCAACATCAGGCACATTCTTCCTCCCTCTAACCTGTCCAGTCCCGTCAGAATTTTATATGTTTCTTTGAGATCCCCTCTCATTCTTCTAAACTCCGGTGAATACAAGCCCAGTCAATCCAGTCTCTCTCCTCATATGTCCGTCCTGCCATCCAGGGAATCAGTCTAGTGAACCTTCGCTGCACTCTCTCAGTAGCAAGAACATCCTTCCTCAGAATAGGAAACCAAAACTGAACACAATATTCCAGGTGAGGCCTCACCAAGGCCCTGTACAACTGCAGTAAGACCTTCCTGCTCCAATACTCAAATCCCCCAGCTATGAAGGCCAACATGCCATTTGCCTTCTTCACCGCCTGCTGTACCTGCATGCCAACTTTCAATGACTGATGTACCATGACACCCAGGTCTCATTGCACCTTCCCTTTTCCTAATCTGCCGCCATTCAGAAAATAATCTGCCTTCAGGTTTTTGCTACCAAAGTGGATAACATCACATTTATCCACATTATAGTGCATCTGCCATGTATTTGCCCACTCACCTAACCTTTCTAAGTCACTCTTCAGCCTCTTAGCATCCTCTTCACAGCTCACACCGTCACGCAGCTTAGAGTCACCTGCAAACTTGGAGATATAACACTCAATTTCTTCATCAAAATCATTGATGTATATTGTAAATAGCTGAGGTCCCAGCACTGAGCCCTGCAGCACCCCACTAGTCACTTCCTGTCATTCTGAGAAGGACCCATTTATCCCGAATCTCTGCAACCTGTCTGCCAACCAGTTCTCTATCCATGTCAATACATTACCCCCAATACCATGTGCTTTAAGTTTGCACACTAATCTCTTGTGTGGGACCTTGTCAAAGGCCTTTTGAAAGTCCAAATACATTACATCCACTGGTTTTCTCTTGCCCACACTCATGAGTTCCATCCTCAAAAAATTCTAGAAGATTTGTCAAGCATGATTTCCCTTTCCTAAATCCATGCTCACTTGGACTGATTTTGTCACTGCTTTCCAAATGCTTTGCTATTTCGTCCATAATAATTGATTCCAGCATTTTCCCCACTACTGATGTCAGGCTAACCGGTCGATAATTACCCATTTTCTCTCTTCCTTCTTTTTAAAAAATTGGTGTTATATTAGCTACCCTCCAGTCCATAGGAACTGATCCAGAGTCGATAGACTGTTAGAAAATGATCAACAATGCATCCACTATTTCGAGGTTTACTTCCTTAACTATTCTGGGATGCAGACTATCTGGCCCTGGGATTTATCAGCCTTCAATCTCAACAATTTCATGAACACAATTTCCTGACTAATAAAGATTTCCTTCAGTTCCTCCTTCTCGCTGGACCCTCGGTCCCTGAGTACATTAGGAAGGTTATTTGTGTCTTCCTTCGTGAAGACAGAACCAAAGTATCTGTTTAACTGGTCCGCCATTTCTTTGTTCCCCATTATAAATTCACCTGATTCTGACTAGTCTTCACTAATCTTTTTCTCTTCACATATCGATAGAAGCTTTCGCAGTCAGTTTTTATGTTCCCAGCAAGCTTACTCTCATACTCTATTTTCCCACTCCATATTAAACCCTTTGTCCTCCACTACTGAATTCTGAATTTCTTCCAGTCCTCAAGTTTGCTTCTTTTTCTGGCAAATTTATAGGCCTCTTCCTTGCATTTAACACTATCCCTAATTTCCCTTATTTGCCACGGTTGAGCCACCTTCCCCGTTTTATTTTTTCTCCAGACAGGGATGTACAATTGTTGAAGTTCATCCATGTGATCTTTAAATGTTTGCCATTGACTATCCAGCATCAACATTTTAAGTCTCATTTGCCAGTCTATTCTAGCCAATTCACATCTCATGCAATCGAAGTTACCTTTCCTTAAGTTCAGGTCCCTAGTCTCTGAATTAAATGTTTCAATCTCCATCTTAATAAAGAATTCTACCATATTATGGTCACTCTTCTCCAAGGGGCCTCGCACAACAAGATTGCTAATTAGTCTTTTTTCATTACACATCACCGAGTCTAGTATAGCCAGCCCTCAAGTTGGTTCCTCGACATATTGGTCTAGAAAACTATCCCTAATACACTCCAGGAAATCCTCCTCCGCCGTATTTCTACCAGTTTGGTTAGCCCAATCTATATGTTGATTAAAGTCGCCCATGATAACTGCTGTATCTTTATTGCACGCAGCCATAATTTCTTGGTTGATACTGTCCCCAAACTCACTACTACTGTTTGGTGGTCTGTGCACAACTCTCACTCGTGTTTTCTGCCCTTTGGTATTCTGCAGCTCTATCCATACAGAGTCCACACCATCCAAGCTAATGTCCTTCCTTAATATTGCGTTAATTTCCTCTTTAACCAGCATCGTTCCCCGACCTACTTTTCCTTTCTGTCTATCCTTCTTGAATGTTGAATACCTCTGGATGTTGAGTTCCCAGCCTTGGTCACCCTGGAGCCATGTCTCTGGAATCCCAATTCGTGAATTGCTGCCTCTGAGTGAATTCATCCACCTTATTATGAATAATCCTCGCATTGAGGCACAGAGAGTTCAGGCTTGTCTTTTTAATACACTTTGTCCCTTTCGAATTTTGCTGTAATGTGGCCCTTTTTGATTTTCGCCTTGTGTTTCTCTGTCCTCCATTTTTACTTTTCTTCTTTCTATCTTTTGCTTCTGCCCCCATTTTACTTATTTCTATCTCCCTGCATAGGTTCCCATCCCCCTGCCATATTAGTTTAACCCCTCCCCAACAGCACTTGCAAACATTCCCCTCGACATTCGTTCCGGTCCTGACCAGGCGCAGACCGTCCGATTTGTACTGGTCCCACCTCCCCCAGAACCGGTTCCAATGTCCCAGGAATTTGAATCTCACCCTCCTGCACTACACATCAAACCATATATTCATCTGAGCTATCCTGCATTTCCTATTCTGACTGGCTCGTGGCACTGGTAGCAATTCTGAGATTACTACCTTTTAATTTAATTCCTAGCTCCCTAAACTCAGCTTGTAGGACCTCATCCAGTTTTTCCCTATATCAATGGTACCATATACACCACGACAGCTGGCTATTCACCCACCTCCTCCAGAATGCGCTGCAGCCACTCCGAGACATTCTTGACCTTTGCACCAGGGAGGCAACATACCATTCTGGAGTCTCGATTGCAGCCGCAGAAACATCTATCTATTCCCCTTACAATAGAATCCACTATCACTATAGTTCTCCCAATCTTTTTCCTGCCCTCCTGTGCAGCAGAGCCACCCCTGGTGCCATGGACTTGGCTGCTACTGCCTTCCCCTGATAAGTCATCTCCTCCAACAGTACCCAAGGTGGTGTGTCTGTTTTGCAGGGGGATGACCGCAGGGAACTCCTGCACTCTCTTGCTTCCACTGCTCTTCCTGATGTTTACCCATTCCCTCTCTGCCTGAGTAACCTTTACCTACGTGTGATCAACTCACTAACCGTGCAATTCACGACATCCTCAGCATTGCGGATGCTCCAGAGTGAATCCGTGCGCAGCTCCAATGCCACATTGTGGCCTGTCAGGAGCTGCAGATGGATACACTTGCTGCACATGTAGTCATCAGGGATATTGGAAGCGTCCCTGACTTCCCACATAGCACAGGAGGAGCATGACATGTGTCCGAGCTCTCCTGCTATGACTTAACCATTAGATTTACTGAATTTGGCAACAATTCCAAAGTTTCCTTGCTGCTAAGAACAAGAAGAAATCAAAGAAACAGAAAACTACTCACCACTCAACCAGCCAATCACTTACCCTCTTGGCTGTGACGTCACCCTTTGATTACTTGTGACTTCTTTCTTACTTTTGACCCTGCACCAGCTGTAGCTCGCTGCTCGCTGCTCCTCCAGCCGCTGCTCCTCCGACTGCCGCCAATCCCCGGACTCCCACTGGGCCTTTTTCGGCCGCTGCTCACACCTCCTCCGGTCACTGCTCCTCCCACTTTTGGAAAAAAATAATTCAGTCAGGCAGAGTCTGCATGGATTTATGAAAGGGAAGTCATGTTTGACAAATTTGCTGGAATTCTTTGAAGATTTAATGAACAGGGTGGATAAAGGGGAACTAGTGGATGTGTTGTATTTGGACTTCCAGAAGGCATTTTGACAAGGTACCACATAAAAGATTACTGCACAAGATAAAAGTTCCCGGGGTTGGGGGTAATATATTAGCATGGAGAGAGGATTGGCTAACGAACAGAAAACAGAGAGTCGGAATAAATGGTTAATTCTCTGGTTGGCAATCAGTAACTAATGGGGTGCTGCAGGGATCAGTGCTGGGACCCCAATCTTTACAATCTATATTAACGACTTGGATGAAGGGACTGATTGTAATGTAGCCAAGTTTGTTGATGATACAAAGATGGGAGGAAAAGCAATGTGTGAGGAGGACACAATAAATCTGCAAAAAGACATAGCCAGGTTAAGTGAGTGGTGAAAAATTTGGCAGATGGTGTATAATGTTGGAAAGTGCAAGGTTATGCATTTTGGCAGAAAAAATTAAAGAACACGTTATTAGTTAAAAGGAGAAAAATTGCACAGTGCTGCAGTACAGCGGGAGCTGCGCGTACTTGTGCATGAAACACAAAAGGTTAGTATGCAGGGACAGCAAGTGATCAGGAGGCCAATGGAAACTTGGCCTTTATTGCAAAGGGGATGGAGTATAAAACAAAGAAGTCTTGCTCCAGTTATACAGGGTATTGGTGAGGCCAGACCTGGAACACTGCGTGCAGTTTTGGTTTCCATATTTAAGAAAGGATTATAGATGCTTTGGAGGCAGTTCAGAGAAGGTTCACTAGGTTGATTCCGGAGATGAGGGGGCTAACTTATGAGAAAAGGTTGAGTAGGTTGTGCCTCTACTCATTGGAATTCAGAAGATTGAGAGGTGATTTTCTGGAAACTTGTAAGATTATGAGGGGACTTGACAAGGTGGATGCAGAGAGGATGTTTCTGCATATTAACCTTTTGTGTTTCATGTACAAGGACCCCCAGGTCCCTCTGCACCGCAGCATTTCTTAATCTCTGCCTTTTTAAATAATTATTTGCTTTTTTATTATTGCTACCACAGTGGATAACCTCATATTTCCCACATTATACTCCATCTGAAAAATTTATGCCCACTCACTGAGCCTATCAATATCGCTTTGCAGATTGATTGTGTCCTCCTCACAACTTGCTTTCCCACCTATCTTTGTATCATCAGCAAACTTGGCGACATTACAAACATGCAGAGCACAGAGCAAATTATTGACGTAATGACTTTCCCTCAGTTAGTATTTCTTTCATTGTGCAAAATAAAATTATCGAATCATTAATTATGTTATCCCATGAAAGCAAAATAAAAGTTTAATGAAAATAATTGGCACATTTGAAAGGAACATTTTTGTTTTGTGCCGTTTCGGTCAGAGAAATGTTTGTGAAAGGAATTTTTTCGGAAAAAGGGATTCAGCATTTCAGCTTGTCGCTGAACACTTCTCTCTGGGCACTGCACTAGGCAGCAGTTTCCGTAGTGTAGCGGTTATCACGTTTGCCTCACACGCGAAAGGTCCTCGGTTCAAGCCAGGGCGGCAACATTATTTTTGAAACAAAAACTGGTTTCAAATGTTCATTGCTCATGCAACAATGGCCTCCTTCTGTGCTGTAAACTTCTCTGATTCCATGAAGAACATTTAAAACCAGTCTCCTAAAATACAGAGTGTGTAAAATCAGAAAGGGAATTCAACTTCCTCAATGATTAAAGTTTCACAAATTATTAAAATTAAGTTGTTGAAGTTTCGACTGACCCTCAGTGATCATGTTAGCTTTTCTTTCATTCTGCTCAACAATGCTATCGGTTAATACCAGCAGATCTAAGCCGTATTTCAAACCCGGAAACAATTCATTCATTATTCACACTTCCCAGTTCCAGTGCACAGAGGGTTATTTATACTCCATCCCATAAACTCAAGTCCAACTTCTGACATTCCTTATTTCTAATTACTAACTCATTTATTTTGACACCACTCTGAAGTGCTTTGGGTCATCTATGTAATTTAGTTAAATTACTTCACTTTAATTAAAAACGGTGGTAGCAAAATGATTTCCCTAACTGGAAATTGAACCAGGGAAGCTGAAGGGATCGGAATGGTTTTGTGAAGCATTTAAAGATGCTCTCTAAAAATCTCACACTGCTCATTTAAAAACACGGTTACGATTTGTTTCAGTGTGAAAGAAGGGGATTGCAATGACAACAAAAACACCAGGCAGTGACTTCATTAAGACCAATTCAAAGTTATAACAATGTTGGTATCACAAAGTAACAGCTGACATACAGCCTGATGAAGAATTTTCTGGCTCCGGTGGAACGCACAGATAAGTCATATGAGGAGCTGTGTGCAGTGGTTCGGGAGCATCTTAACCCGAGGGAGAGCGTGCTGATGGAGAGGTATCGGTTCTACACGTGCCAGCGATCTGACGGTCAGGAAGTGGCGAGCTACGTCGCCGAGCTCATGCAACTTGCAGGACAATGTGAGTTTGATGGCTGCCTGGAGCAAATGCTGAAAGACTTTTTTGTACTGGGCATTGGCCAAGAGACCATCCTGCGAAACATTTTGACTGTAGAGACACCGATCTTCAATGAGGCCATTGCAACAGTACAGGCGTTTATGTCCACCAGTGATAACACCCAACAAATCTCTCAGCATACAAGTGCGAGCAATGTTCATAAATTAACTGGAACTGTGTTTGCAATCAGAAATGTACAGGGCAGAAGCCACGAGTTTGTAACTTCCAGCCGGCCTCAGGTGATCCAGATGACTCAGAGTCCCCAACAAAGAATAAATGCAAGGCAATTCACAGCTTGTGGAGGCTTCCATTCAGCCTATTCATGACGCTTCAAAGGGTATGTTTGCAAGTGCTGTGGAACAATGGAGCACCTCCAATGAGCTTGCAAACGAGCTGAAAGCTCTGCAAAACCTGCTAACCACCACGTGGCGGAGGAAGATCGGTCCATGGTGGATCAAAGCAATTTAGAGCCTTCGAGAGAGGAGGCAGATGCTGAAGTACTCGGGGTGCACACATTTTCGACGAAATGTCCACCTATTATGCTGCACGTAAAATTGAATGGCTTAGCCGCAGCCATGGAACTGGACACTGGCGTCAGCCAATCCATCATGAGTAAAAAGATGTTTGAGAGACTGTGATGCAACAAGCCATTCAGTTCAGCCCTGAGCCCCATCCACACGAAACTGAGAACATACACCAAAGAGCTTATCACTGTCCTGGGCAGCGCCATGGTCAAGGTCACCTACGAGGGCATGGTGCATGAACTGCCACTCTGGCTTGTCCCGGGCGATGACCCCACAGTGCTTGGCAGGAGCTGGTTGGGCAAAATCCGCTGGAACTGGGATGACATCCGAGCGTTATCACATGTCGATGAGGCCTCATGTATCCAGGTTCTTAAACAATTTCCTTCCATTTTTGAGCCAGGATTTGGAAACTTTTCCGGGGCGAAGTTGCGGATCCACTTGGTCCCAGAGGCACGACCCATTCACCACAAGGCGCGAGCAGTACCTCATATGATGAGGAAGATAGTGCAAATTGAGCTGGACAGGCTGCAATTCGAGGGCATCATCTCCCCAGTGGAATTCAGCGAGTGGGCCAGCCCGCTTGTTCCAGTACTCAAAAGTGATGGCACAGTCAGGATTTGCAGCGATTATAAAGTAACTATTAATCGTTTATCGCTACAGGACCAATACCCGCTACCTAAGGCAGACGACCTAATTGCGACGCTGACAGGAGGCAAGACGTTCACCAAGCTCGACCTGACTTCGGTTTACATGACGCAGGAAGGTCAGGCTCACCCAGCAGCCCTGCAGGGCTAACAACACGCCAGCCCAGCGAGGGCACAGCCAGCACATCAGAACAGACATTTGGACCGAGGCGGTCCACCAGGAAAAGAAAGGCTCCCGACCGCCTCACCTTGTAAATACTTTTCACTTTGACTTTGCGGGGAGTGATGTTGTGTATCTGTAAAGCATGCACTCCCATGTTCCGCCACCAGGGAGCTCATCCCCTGAAGTCCCAAGGGATCCCAGCATCCCTTGGGAGCACTATATATAAGCCAGCTCCTGAGGCCTGTTCCTCATACTGGAATGTCTTATTAAAGACTGAGGCCACTGTTACTTTAATCTCTCTGTGTGCAGCCTCATCTGTGTGAGGAACACAATCGTGGTGAGCACCATCTTGAACCGCTGCAGTCCGTGTGATGAAGATGCTCCCACAGAGCTGTTAGGGAGGGAGTTCTAAGCTTTTAACCCAGTGACGATGAAGGAACGACCGATATATTTCCAAGTCAGGATGGAGTGTGACTAAATCTAACAATGGCTGGTGTCACAGGCACCACATATTTTAAAGCAAGGTCTTAAAATGCTGTGTGTAAAATGGGAAGGGATAATAATTCATGACATGCAAAGCCTGTTTAAAATGGGACTGTATAAAATTAATGTGAATATTTTTCTGCCTGACAGGGTTTTGGAAGCAGATTGAATAGTAACTTTCCAAAGGGAAATATCGTTGAACAAGAAACATTTGCAGGGTGCTGGGGAATGGGACTAATTGGAAATTTATTTCACAGAGCCAGCACAGGTAACAACATAAGAAATCGGAGCAGCAGTAGTCCATACGGCCCCTCAAGTCTGCTCCACCATTCAATAAGATCATGACTGATCGTTGATCTCAACTCCACGTTCCCCGCTCGATCTCCCGATCCCTTGATTCCCCGACACGCAAAAATCTATCTTACGCAGCCTTGAATATATTCAGAGACTCAGCATCCACAGGCCTGTGGGGCAGAGAATTCCACAGATTCAAAACCCTCTGAGTGAAGAAATTCCTTCTCAACTCTGTCTTAAATGGTCGACCCCTTAACCTGAGACTGTGGCCCCTGGTTCTCGACACTCCAGCCCGGGGGAAACAACCACTCAGCATCTAACCTGTCAATCCCCTTCAGAATATTGTGTGTTTCAATGAGATCACCTCTCATTATTCTAAACTCCGGAGAGTATCGGCCCATTCTGCACAATCTCTCAACTTAAGACAGACCTCTCACCACAGGAATCAATCTGGTGAATTTCTGTTGTACCTCCACCCAGGCAAATATTTCCTTCCTCAAATAAGGAGACCAAAACCGTGCGCAGTACTCCAGGTGTGGTCTCACCAGGGCCCTGTACAATTGTAGCAAGACTTCCTTACTCTTGTACTGAGGGCTATATATTAGGTACTATGGGCCGAGTGCCCTGTTTTTTTGCTGATTCGACGGTTGTATAAAAAGTTATTAAAATTTGACAGTTGCTCCGGAAACATATTTGTATTTCCTTCAGTGTACTCCTTACTCTTCAAGGGCTAGATTTTCCCCAAGCAGTTTTGTCAGCGCACTGACCTCAAGCGCACCGACTTTGCGCGCTGGAAACGGCTCGGGGAAAAAGTCGCCCCATCCTGGCCGCTGTGTACAGTCCCCGGAGTCCTGGCGTGGTGCCGATGGTGAAGTGGGGGGCGGAGCCAAATGCCTGCGCCGAAAACACTGCCGGCATCTTCGCGCATGCGCAGTATGGAGAGAAAACCTGGCACTCTGCCATTTTTAAACAGTGTCAAACCCGATGAAAAGCACAGCAGCTTCTCAGCTTCTCCGGTCGCTCAGCGGGCTCTCACCCCGCCCCCCCCCCCCGATAAAACGCACAGCTCCAGCAGCTGCAACTTCTCCGGTCCACAAGCTCACACTTCTCCGGTGTGTCTTCCCTCCCCTATCCCAGGGATATAGGGATCCAGTGTAATGGAGCCAAGTTTGCTGATGATACAAAGATGGGTGGGAAAGAAAATTGTGAGACAGCAAAGAAAATCTCAATTCCGGAAGAGCAATATGGAAAAGTACAGTGACCCCGACGTGATATAAACACGTAGCCTTCTGATCTGGAGTCAGACACACTTCCGTTACACCACGAGGTCTACAGTGCAGAGTGCCCATGTTTGTATGCATGAAGGTTCCTGAAACACAGTTTCATTTACCCTGCATTGGTGCAATGAAAGGGCTTTAAAATCCACGGCCACTCCCACCGTGGGTCAGATAGCATCAGAAGCAGTGCCCACCTTTCACTCACCCTCTCACGCCCGCTTTCATCACCTGCTGCCCGCGGACTGCAGCAAATCCAGTTCATCATCATCAAAGGCAGTCCCTCGAAGCGAGGATGACTTGCTTCCACGCCAAAAAATGATGAGTTCACAGGTGTTTCAATGATGGACCTAATAGTCCAGGTCCCGACTTGCATGTTGAAGGGTGGAAGATGCCTGTGCGTGGATTTTTTTAACGTGTGGTGGCCGTTGCACGCCAGCCATCACACGGGCTTGACAGAGCGAGGTCTTGGTCCAGTGGAAAGGGTTATCCAAGACGACTGGAGACCAGCTCTGCTGCACGGACCCAGTGTGCACACATATCACAGTGTGGGCTAGCCCGTGCTGCCCCTGGGCCCCTGGCCCTGAACTCACGCCGCCCCTGGGCTCCGATCACATCCCTCCACAGTCTCTCACTGCTCCTGCTGTACCAGCCCAGGCTCCAAACATCGAGCTGGACTTTGATGACATCACTCTTCGCTGCCGTCGCCCTCCTGCACCAGCTCGCGCTGTACCTTGCCGTGGTACACCACCATGCTGATCCCAGGCCGCCGCTCACCGCTCCTTTTATGGCCCCGACTTGCCGCTGGTGTTCTCACGCAGGTTGGGGCCTCCACGCTGCTCCCAGCAAATCCAGTTACACGCCGTGTCACCGCACAATTCTCAGCTGTGATTGTAAGCTGACTATATTTAAAGCTATCGCAGAGGCTACAAGCAATGTTCCCTGGTAGTCTAGTGGTTAGGATTCGGTGCTCTCACTGCCGTGCTCTGGGTTTGTTTCCTGGTCAGAGAAACATTTTTACAGAGCAAATTGACAAAAATAATTCAAGTCTGCGAAATAATGAATAATTGTTTCAATCATCATTAATCGACCCACATGTGTTGCACACTGAAGTAAATACAAATATGTTTGCTGAGCGACTGTCGAATTTTAATAACTTTTCACACAACCGGAGAATCAGAGGAAAAACAGGATATTCGACCCATAGTACCAAATATATAGCCCATAGTACTTGAGTAAGGAAGTCTTGCTACAATTGTACAGGGCCCTGGTGAGACCACACCTGGAGTACTGCGCACAGTTTTGGTCTCCTTATCTGAGGAAGGATAAACTTGCCTTGGAGGTGTTACAACGGAGGTTCACCAGATTGATTCCTGGGATAAGAGGACTGTCTTATGGTGAGAGATTGTGCAGAATATGCCGATACTCTCTGAAGTTTAGAAGAATGAGAGGTGATCTCATTGAACCGGACAATATTCTGAAAGGGATTGACAGTGTAAATGTTACGAAGCCTGGCTAACCCAGTCGGTACAGCATGAGACTCTTACTTGCAGGGTGGTGGGATCGAGCCCAACATTGGGCGATTACTTTTCCTGAAACATTTATGTTGCTTTCAGAGGAAAACATCATTAATGAACCCATGATCTTATTTTGCACAATGAAAAGAATGCGAATTGAGGGAGAGTTGATAATTGAATCAGATAATGAAAGCAGCGCCTGAGATAACTCGGCCGTCCTTACTGTTCGATGCTGAAGTTGCAAGTTATTACTCTGGAACGTTTCAGACCGGGCACTTATTCACTGTTGCTGGAAGGCCCAGTGACCGGGATACTCTCTCCCCCGGGGTTTTCCTGAGCCTGTGCTCGTTGCACGGGGAGCTTTTGCCTGGGTCCGAGGTAGCTTGCATCCCAGGGATGGACAAGAACCCTCTGAGCTCTGGAACTGGGGAAGAGCGAATAATTAATGAGTTGTTTGCAGGTTTCAAATACAGCTTAGAGCTGCTGGTGTAAACCGATCGTGCTGTTTCACAGAATGAAATAAATGTGAATAGATAGCTGAAACTTCAACAGCTGAACTTCAATATTTCATGAAACTTTAATCCTTGAAGAAGTTTTATCCCCGATCTGATTTTACACAATCTGTATTTGAGGAGACTGGTTTTAAATGTTCATTGCTCATGCAACAATGTGTCCAAAACAGCTTTTATTCAATTTTATTGCAGACACGTTTTTTGCTTGAGAAATAATGTTTCTGCCCAGGCTTGAACCAGGAACTTTTCACGTGTAGGGAAATGTGATAACCACTACACGACAGAAACTGCTGCTTAGCTCAGCGCCCAGAGAGGAGTGTTCAGCAACAAGCTGAAATGCTCAAACCCTCTCTCTGCAAAAAGTTCCTTTCACAAACATTTCTCTGACCTGAACTGCACCAAACAACAATGTTCTCCTTTCAAAGTCATTAAACTCCCCAATTTCCACGTCTGCAATTTTAAGGACAAGGAATGAAAGCGCTTTGCGATCCGAAAATTACAGGAAACCCCTGTGGTTAATGACAGGGCTTTTGATGGTTGATTTCCATACACACCTCGTGCTATGTATTTAACCCTTGGCCACCTGTATCACACCACCACCAGAGGGCCTAACTGTTGGAGTCCCAAGGGATCCCATGAGGTACCTGCACTCTGGAGTCTTACTACAGGAGCTAAGGTCACAATTACTCATTGTTCACAGTACTCAGTTTCATCCTTTATTATGAGCGTATCAATTGGCGACGAGACAATGAACAACCACGTGAAAATGCAAAGACCAGTTGGTATCCTGGAGAACTTCTCAGAAGTGGACAATTGCGAAGCCTTCGTGGAGAGACTCGACCAATACTTCGTGGCCAACGACCTGGAAGGGCACGTAATCGCTGCCAAATGAAGGGCGATCCTCCTTACCGTCTGTGGGGCAACAATCTATGGCCTCATGAAGAATCTTCTAGCTCTGGTGAAACCAACAACTAAATCCTTTGAAGAATTGTGTATGCTGGTCCGCGAGCATCTAAATCCTAAAGAAAGCGTTCTGATGGCGAGGTATCGGTTCGACACGTGCCAACGGTCGGAGGGCCAGGAAGTGGCGAGCTATGTCGTCGAATTAAGGCGCCTCGCAGGACATTGCAAATTTGACGGATTCCAAATCGAATGCTGAGAGACTTTTTGTGCTTGGCATTGGCCATGAGGTAATCCTTCGCAAACTGTTGACTGTTGAAACTCAGAATCTGAGCAAAGCCACAACGATAGGTCAGACAATTTCCACCATTTCCTTTAAACCCAGTAACGTAATTTATTTCTGGTGGACTGGATGGAGGAACATGATCCATGCAAAAAATTGTTATTACATGAAATGAATGTTCCTAAAAGTATTAGAGTGGGAACTCACTGGATAGCAGCACAGCTGGCAATGTTTGCAGAATATATCCGTGCAGCCAAAACGCACAATGACAACCTGGAATTGTGCGGCACCAAATAACTGTTTAATACTTCGCTCCTGGGTGGGCTCGAACCACCAACTTTTTGGTTAATAGCCAAATGCACTAACCGATTGCGCCACAGAGACTAAATTAAATGCACATTGCAAGACATCCCAAACCAGGGTGTCAGTCAGTTAAAGCTTCAGATTGCTCCGACCGGTATGGAACTTGCCCACTCTCAGTTGTAGTTTTCCCAAATAAATGGAGGGACATTCATTGTGGATGCAAGGAAGCAGTCTGGTCCCGCACACTGCAGACACTTCCATGTCACCGCCAATCAGCTCTCCCACAACTGGTGTGATCTACCTTCCAGCCTTCCGGTGCCTTGTCTGTGACGAAGTCTTCTGATTGTCCCGAAGCCAGTCTTATGTTTTAATTCATTTTCATCTCCTAACTGCAGATATTCCTGTGATTAAACCCAAACAAAATGCTGACAGGGACAGTTGGATTCATCATATCTTTGCTTGGTGAAATTTCAAAGATTGAAAGCGACGCACATCAACCCCAAACCTCGTCACCTATTCGCAAACCACGACACGATGCTCCCGAGAGATGGAAGCCCAGTTGCTGTTTCAAGCTTGAATGCAGGTACAAGCAGAACTCATTCAAAGAAAGTCTAAGTCCCTGAGGCATCTGATTATTTGCACCGAATTCCTTCGCAATGAGTTGAGGTTCGTGTGGGGTGATTTGGTTACATCTTTCCCCACACTACAACACTTCAAACATAACTCAACGGCTGTAATGTGCTTTGGGGCGACATGAGTTCCTGAAAGGCACTGCAGAAATGTAAGTCCTTCTTTGCAAACGTTTGATGCAATTTCAAAATTCGCGGCAGAATAATGGGCTCGGCCGGGATCTCTCTCAAATTTCAATTAACAAGCCAGAAACGAGAATCATACCCCTTGACCAACGAGCTAAATTTTTGACAAACCTGGAGATCAGGTGTAACTTTTATAAAAGCATTTTTTGTGTGTTGCTAATCTTGGCAGAAGGAGCACATGGGATCGAATCAGTGACTTTGCTTTTTCGACCTGACTTCTGAAGCGCCGCACTGTCCCACTCCGACAGTCAATGAGCTTTGGGACGTTAGTGTATCCAGGCTGTGGGTGGCCACCCCAAGCGCAGCAGAGGGGTTTCTGCATTAGTTCTGGGTGGGGACAATATTTTCCCTTCTCTCTTCCACTTGTCTCTATCCCTCTGCTTTGTTTTCTGTATTTATTACACGGCCTCATTTTATGTGTTTAAAAGGGAACAAAAGATGAAGTATGCGACACTCTGGAACAATTTCTCTCACTCAAATATATCTATTTAGTGAAGTGAAATAAAGAGCAATTAAAGAATAAGGGAGAAGCCACTGTCACCCTTTTGACAGGAGAATAAACTCGCCCATGGCTGTTCATCCACAGCAAGTTTAAACATAATCTTCCTGCACGGGATCCTTCCACGTGGAAAGCAAACGTGATAACGGCTCCACTGCGGAAACCGCTCTGACCAGAAGTACAGCAGAGGGCAGCTGACCAGTGAATGCCTTCCTTGCTGATCGAGAATGTGCTGGCTCACCTTAAACTACTTCTGTCCCTCACTGACAGCTTTCAATACTTCTCCTCCGCTGCCATTTACACAAACATGTCATTGATCCCCACCCACCACCCCACATCCCCATCGTGTTATCTTCCATGTTAGCACAGGGGGGCCGCGGAGGCACCTACTCTCTCCCCGCGGTTAGTGAACTTAGTGCATTGTCCTGGTACATTTTATGTATAGTTACAATGATGTGCCACTGGGGGCGCTGTGGTGCGAGACCCAAAAATACCTGCAAGACAGAGTATAAAAGGCTGCCCATCACACCTGAGAGGCACTCTGGAGTTACACAATAAACGACTAAAGTCACAGCAGTTACTACAACACCAGACTGTGTAGAGTCAGTGATTTGAGTGCTGCATACACTACAGTAACCTTGCTACATTCTTCTCTAATTTCCTCTTTGATGCCGTCCCCCACATTACCATTACTGTTTCGACGCCAATAGACAACTCCCACCAAAGTTTTAGGAAGATAGAAACATAGAAATTTACAGCGCAGAAGGAGGCCAATTCGGCCCATCGTGTCCACGCTGGCCGACAAAGAGCTGCTTAGCCCTTGGTCAGCAGCCCTAATGGTTATATATAAACCTATGAATGATGACGGAAAGGCAAAGAGCACCCAGCCCAACCAGTCCACCGCACACAACTGCGACACCCCTTACACTGAAACATTTTACACTCCATCCCAACCGGAGCCGTGTGATCTCCTGGGATAGGCAAAAAGCAGATAAAAACCCAGGCCAATTTATGGAGAATAAATCTGTGAAAATTCCTCTCCGACCCATCCAGGCGATCAAAACTACTCCAGGAGATCACCCTGGCCGTATTCTATTCCACGCAGTACTTTCCATTATACCTGTGCCGTCCAACAAAAGGTCATCCAGTCTAATCCCAATTACCAGCTCTAGGTCCGTAACCCTGCAGGTTCCGGCACTTCAAGTGGCCATCCAACCATCTCTTAAAAGTGATGAAGGTTTCTGCATCCACCACTCTTCCAGGCAGAAAGTTCCAGATCCACACAACCTTCTGCAGAAAGAAGCCCCCCGCCCATCACAAATCCCCTCTAAACCTTCCACCAACCACCTTAAAAGTATGCCCCCTTGTAATAGACCCCTCCACCAGTGGAAATAGGCCCTTACTATCCACTGTGTCCAGGCTCCTCAATATTTTGTACACCTCAATGAGGTCTCCTCTCAACCTTCTCTGTTCCAATGAGAAGAAACACAGCCTATCCAATCTGTCCTCATAATTAAGATTCTCCATTCCACGCAGCATCCTTGTAAATCTCCTGCATGCAGTACTCCAGCTGTGGCCGAAACAAAGTATTATAGAATTGAAGCATAAGCTCCCTGCTTTTATATTCTATGACTTGGCCAGAAAAAGGCAAACATTTTGTATCAATCTTTACGGTAGAGGACACGAACAATATTCCAACAGTGGAAAGTCAAGGAGCTATAGGGGGGAGGAACGTAACACAATCACAATCACTAAGGAGGTGGTACTCAGTAAGATAATGGGACTAAAGGCAGACAAATCCCCTGGACCTAATGAATTGCATCCGAGGGTCTTAAGAGAATTAGCGACAGGGATTGTGGATGCATTGGTTGTAATTTACCAAAATTCCCTGGATTATGGGGATGTCCCAACAGATTGGAAAACTGCAAATGTAACGTCCCTATTTAAAAAAGGAGGCAGACAAAATTCAGGAGAATATAGACGAGTTAGCCTAACATCTATGGTTGGGAAAATGTTGGAGTCCATTATTAAAGAAGCAATAACAGGACATTTGGAAAAGCAAAATTCGGTCAGGCAGAGTCAGCATGGATTTGTGAAGGGCAAGTCATGATTGACAAATTTGCTGGAGTTCTTTGAGGATGTAATGAACAGGGTGGATAAAGGGGAACCAGTGGATGTTGTGTATTTGGACTTCCAGAAAGCATTTGACAAGGTGCCACATAAAAATATACTGCACAAGATAAAAGTTCACGGGGTTGGAGGTAATATAATAGCATGGATAGAGGATTGGCTACCAAACAGAAAACAGAGAGTCGGGATAAATGGTTTAGTCCGGGTTGCCAATCAGTAACTGGTGGTGTGCCGCAGGGATCAGTGCTGGGACGCCAACTATTGACAATCTATATTAACGACTTGGATGAAGGGACCGAGTGTAATGTAGCCAAGTTTGCTGATGATACAAAGATGGGAGGAAAAGCAATGTGTGAGGAGGACACAAAAAATCTGCAAAAAGACACAGACAAGCTAAGTGAGTGGGCAAACATTTGACAGATGGAGTATATTGTTGGAAAGTGTAAGGTCATGCACTTTGGCAGAAAAAAAACAAAGAGCAGGTTATTATTTAAATGGAGAGAGAATGCAAAGTGCTGCAGTACAGCGGGGTCTTGGGGTACTTGTGCAAGAAACACAAAAGGTTAATCTGCAGGTCAAGCAAGTGATCAGGAAAGCCAATGGAATCTTGGCCTTTATTGCAAAGGGAATGGAATAAAAAAGCTGGGAAGTCCTGCTACAGTTGTAGAGGGTATTGGTGAGGCCACACCTGGAGTACTTAGTAGAGTTTTGGTTTCCATATTTAAAAAAGGATAAGAACATAAGAACATAAAAATTAGGAACAGGAGTAGGCCATCTAGCCCCTCGAGCCTGCTCCGCCATTTAAAAAGATCATGGCTAATCTGGCCGTGGACTCAGTTCCACTTACCTGCCCGCTCCCCATAACCCTGAATTCCCTTATTGGTTAAAAATCTATCTATCTGTGATTTGAATACATTCAATGAGCGAGGTCCCATCCAGGGTCAGCACTCTGTGATCCTGGGAATAAAGTGAAGGTCACAGAATGACCGTGTCTGATATATACATGCCTCGTGTGAGTTTGTAACAAGGTGCAGAGACACTACATGTGGCGACGAGAAACGGGAATCACCGAACCACGAGGATGGCCACCGGTGGCACAGATGAACGCGACTGTGTGGGTGAGGACTGGGACGACTTTGTGGAAAGACTCCAGCAGAGCTTTGTCACAAAGCACTGGCTGGAAGAGACAGCGGCTGGCAAGCGGAGGGCGCATCTACTGACCAGCTGTGGTGCACAGACGTATGCGCTGATAAAAGACCTGCTCGCACCCCAAAAGCCAGTGGACAAGTCTTTCGAAAAGCTCAGCTAGCTGATCGGGGAGCATCTCAAGCCGGCATGTCGTGGACACATGGCCTGGCACCGGATCTACTCTCACCGGCGTCTGGATGGTTAAAACGTCTCGGACTTGGTGGCGGAACTGCGGCGTTTGGCCAGTCTCTGTAAGTTCTCCGATGCCTGCAGGGGGGAGATATTAAGGGACTTTTACATTGAGGGCATTTTCAGGAAGCTTATAAAGACCAAGGACATGACTTTAGAAGGGGCAGCGTTGATAGCTCAGACCTTTATGGCAGGGGAAGAGGAGACCAAGCTAATTTACACACGCAGCCCTGGTTTTAACGTTGCGATGAACCAGGAAGTTAATGTTGTAAAGTGATACAGAACCCAGAACACAGAACCGCAAGCAGGCAAGGGCAATTCGACACCGCCCACGCAGACAGGCAAGGGAAATTCAACACTGCCCAGGCAGCAACAAGCTCCAGGATGGGCCCACAACAGCGACAATGGAAAGGGGATCGGCAATTCATGTCATCACGAGGAACAATGCATCCCGTGATGGGACCATTCAGAGTGCTTAGAAATAGGTAAACGGGCCATCAGAGAGGAATGCCTGGGAATAGTCCTTTTGTTAACAGCAATAACACACTGCCAAAAGCTGCAGATTCCAGCTTTATACCTGTAGGATTTGTAATGTCAGTGGACACTTGGCCAGGATGTGCAAAAAGGCAGTAGCGAGGCTAGTCTGCGAGACAGAGGAACCAGACGAGGGGTCTGCAATGCAGGATGAGGCCTGGGGAACAATCATGGATGCTAAAGTCCAAAGAGTTCATGTGGCTGAAGTCCACAGCTCATACACTAAAACGCCACCCATGAAGATGAAAATCTTACTACATGGAGCTGGAGACGGGAGCTAGCCAGTCTCTCATGAGCGCCCAACAGTTTAAGAGACTATGGTCACACAGAGCTAGCAGGCCGAAACTGGAACGCATTGAGACGCAGCTACGTACGAACACCAAAGAGATCATCCCAGTGCTGGGCAGCGCAAACTTTATGGTAACGCATAATGGATTACAGAACCGGCTGCCACTCTGGATTGTTCCGGAAAATGGCCCCGCACTTTTGGTAAGGAGTTGACTAGCTGAGATGTATTGGAAATGGAGGGATGTGCACACCATTTCATCCGTGGAGCGAAGTTCATGCTCGCAGGTCTTGCACAAATTCGAGTCACTGTTTTAACCCGGTGTCAGTACGTTCAAGGCCACTAAAGTAGTGATACGCATCACTCCGGACGCCAGACCAGTGCACCACAAAGCCAGAGCGGTGCCGTACGTGATGCGTGAGAAAATTGAAAGTGAACTGGTCAGGCTGCTCAGAGTGGGCATAATTACGGCCATTGGATTCAGCGACTGGGCAAGTCCCATTGTTTCCGTCCTCAAAGCAGATGACTCGGTTAGGATTTGTGACGCCTACAAAGCCACCATCAACCGAGTGTCGCTGCAAGACCAATACCTGCTTCCGAGAGCGGAGGACCTCTTTGCCACACTGGCAGGTGGAAAGCTGTTCACGAAGCTGGACCTCACTTCGGCCGACATGACTGAGGAAATGGCGGAAAATTCCAAGCTTCTGACCACCATCACGACGCACAAAGGATTATTTGTCTACAACAGGTGCCCGTTTGGCATTCGTTCGGCAGCGGCTATCTTTCAGCGAAACATGGAAAGCTTGCTCAAGTCCATCCCTGGAACGGTCGTATTCCAAGACGAAATCCTTATAATGGGTCGTGACACCGAGGAACACATCCGCAACCTGGAGGAGGTGCTATGCCGATTGGATTGGGTAGGTTTGCGGCTGAAAAAGGCCAAGCGTGTGTTTTTGGCCCCAGAGGTCGAGTTCCTGGGCAGGAGAGTTGCCGCAGATGGGATCCGGCCCACTGAATCAAAAACTGAGGCGATCCGCCGGGCGCCCAGTCCCGGCAAAACGCCGGAGTTGCGATCATTCCTGGGACTTTTGAACTATTTTGGGAACTTTCTGCTGAACTTAAACACAATGTTGGAGCCATTACACATGCTCCTCCACAAAGGTTGTGAATGGTTTTGGGGGGATTGTCAAGAACGGGCTTTCAATAAGGCGAGGAACCTGTTGTGTTCCAACAAACTGTTGACTTTGCATGAGCTCTGTAAAAAACTGGTTTTAACATGCGATGCATCATCCTACGGAGTTGGGTGTGTATTGCATCAGGGTAACGATGACGGCCGACTCCAACCGGTGGCTTACGACTCCAGATCGATCTCCCAGGCAGAGCATGGATACGGCACGATCGAGGAGGATGCACTCGCGTGTGTACGGTGTGAAAACGATGCACCAGTGCCTTTTCAGCAGACAGTTCGAGCTCGAGACGGATCACAAGACGTTAACATCCCTGTTGTCTGACACCAAGGTTGTCAACGCTAACGCGTCAGCTCACATACAGCGATGGCTGCATATGACTACACCATACGGCACCGGCCAGGCACCTAAATTTGCGCTGACGCATTCAGCAGACTCCCACTGGCCACCACCGTGGGGGCTTCTGAGAAGAGCGCCGAGATGGTCATGGCCGTTGAGGCTTTTGACACTGCGGGCACCCCCATCACAGCCCGACAGATCAAACTCTGGATCAACAGGGATCCCCTCCTATCCATGATAAATAAATGTGTCCTGACTGAGAATTGGGCGCCCGCACACAGGCCATGCCCCGAGGAAGTCAGGCTGTTTCAGAGACGGATGGATGAGCTCCCCATTCAAGCCGACTGCCCGTTATGGGGCAGCCGGGTAGTCATGCCCCAGAAAGGAAGGGAAGCATTCATCAGGGAGCTCCACAGCGAGCAGCCTGGCATCATGTTAATGAAGGCCATTGCCCGGTCACATGTATGGTGGCCGGCGATTGACTCAGACCTGGAACACTGGGTTCGCAAGTACACGATGTGTGCCCAACTGGGCAATGCCCCCAGGGAGGCTCTACTCAGCCCATGGCCTTGGCCCAACAGGCCATGGTCACGCATTCACGTAGACTATGCGGGCCCGTTCATGGAGAAAATGTTCCTGATCGTAGTCGATGCATACTCGAAGTGGATCGACTGCATCATATTGAACTCGTGCACGACATCCATCACAGTGGAGAGTCTGCATCCTAGGGTCTGAAGAGAAGTAAAGGCAGGGATAGATGATGCATTGGTTGTAATTTACCAACATGCCCAGTATTCTTGGGAGGTCCCAGCTGATTGGAGAAGTGCAAATGTAATGACCCTATTTCAAAAAGCGAGGCAGACAAAAAGCAGGAGATTATTGACCAGTTAGCAAAACATCTGTGGTTGGGAAAATGTTGGAGTCCATTTGTTGTATTTGGACTTGCAGAAGGCATTGACAAGGTGCCACATAAAATGTTACTGCACAAGATAAAAGTTCAGGGGTTTGGGAGTAATATATATGCATGGATAGAGGATTGGCTAACTAAAAGAAAGCAGAGAGTCGGGATAAATGGTTCATGGCAATCAGTAACTCGGGGAGTGCCGCAGGGATCAGTGCTGGGACCCCCACTATTTACAATCTATATTAATGACTTGGAAGAAGGTATCGAGTGTAACATAGCCAAGTTTGCTGACGATAAAAAGATGGGAGGAAAAGCAATGTGTGAGGAGGACACAAAAAGCCTGCAAAATGACATAGTTAGGCTAAGTGCGTGGGCAAAAATTTGGCAGATGGAGTGTAATGTTGGAAAGTGTGAGGTTATGCACTTTGGCAGAAAAAAAAATCAAAGAGCAAGTTATTATTTAAATAGAGAAAAATTTTAAATTGCTGCAGTACAGCGGGACCTGGGGGTACTTGTGCAAGAAACACAAAACGTTTGTACGCAGGTAAAGCAAGTGATCAGGAAGGCCAATGGAATCTTGGCCTTTATTGCAAAGGGGATGGTGTATAAAAGAAGTGAAGTTTTGCTACAGTTTATCAGGGCTTTGATGAGGCCACACCTGGAATACTGCGTGCAGTTTTGGTTTCCATTTTTAAGAAAGGATATACTTGCTTTGGAGGCAGTTCAGAAAAAGTTCACAAGGTTGATTCCGGAGATGAGGGTGTTGTGTTATTGGGAAAAGTTGAGTTGGTTGGGCCTCTATTCATTGGAATTCGGAAGAATAAGAGGTGATCTTATCGAAACATATAAGATTATGAGGGGGCTTGACAAGGTGGATGCAGAGAGGATGTTTCCACTGATGAGAGAGACTAGATCCAGGGGGCATAATCTTAGAATAAGGAGCCGCCCATTTAAAACTGAGATGAGGAGGAATTTATTTTCTCTGAGGTTTGTAAATCTGTGGAATTCGCTGCCTCAGAGAGCTGTGGAAGCTGAGTCATTGAATAAATTTAAGGCAAAGATAGACAGTCTCTTAACCGATAAGGGACTAAAGAGTTATGGGGAGTGGGCAGGGAAGTGAGCTTGAGTCCATGATCGGATCAGCCATGATCGGATTAAATGGCGGAGCAGGCTTGAGAGGACGTATGGCCGATTCCTGCTCCTATTTCTTATGTTCTTATGTTCTTATGAATCTACCTCAAGCACAGTTGCAGAAATGAGGCCAGAGATGAGCAAACATTGCTGTGCATGCCCTGGGGCTCACCCTTACATTATTGGTCCATTCTGATGGGGTCACAACCATTTCTGATGCTGCAGGTGGGCAGCGTGGTCAATAGTCGCTCGGAGAAAGAATTGAAACCCTGGTATAACTGATACACCTGACTGCAATCCATATAGCCCATTGTTAATGCTTGGAGCTGAACCCCGGCAATGGTGCTGTGTAAGGGAGATATTACAGGCTCAGACTCCCAGTTTTGAGCTTCACCCGTTGGGAGTTCATAATGGGAATCTGAGGCATGGAAGGTCCGTGCACCCTGTCAGCAACACACGTTGATACATTCTACACTTCAATCTGTATTATTGATCATTAGCTTTCTGAACAATCATTGTAAAAGCAGTTTAACAATCAACCCATAGATACACGAATCAATCAATTGTGAGCTCACCCTCACCAGTGAGGTCATCACCTGGCTGGTCATGTGACAGCTCGAGTCACAAGACGTCACAATGAAATTCGTAACTTCACAAACGCAGGAAATAATGTCACGGTGCCTTTTCCACATAAAGCTGTCGGCTGCTTGGTCATCCAGCAGTTAAACTTTGTGTTTGACCACGAGGAGAAGGAGGGAGAGAGTTTGTCAAAGAATGTTTTTCAAAGCAATCAACCAAAAGCTTTAAAGCATTAAATTAATTCAAGACCATCGAATTAGGAATCTACAAAGAAAGGTCTGCATAGGACGGACATCTCTATGTGTGAGAAGATTCATTCACAGGAGAGAAAGAGCCCGTGTTCGGGTCGAGACAAATAAAGCTCGAAATATCAAATCGAAAACATAACAGCAGCAATACTGGTGATAATCGGTGAGTAAAAGCAGAGAACTCTGTGTTGTTACAAGTCTGTTTATCACTAGGACATATTGTGTGAAACAAGAGAAGTGATTGAATTCCAGCAAAATGTTGACAAACAGAATATAGTGTTCGATGGCCATGATTATCTGTCTGTTTTCTGATGTAGATGACTTTGTTCCAATGAGATTAACTGAGTCACTGCAAGAACTGGGAAGGATCAATCATAAATACGTCCTTACGTACTACCATAATATCTGACCAAAAACAAGTTGCGGCCGGCCCCACGTTGGGCCTTACTAACGGCGATGACGTTGGTAATAAAGGATAACCTTGGACACTTACACACACGGCTGGCTAAAAAACTGAGCAACTTGGCTTTGATGAACATGATCAGATCAGAGCATGTTGACCATCGGGAAGCGGCAAGTTGCCTCCTGGTTAGTCTGGGTGCCAGGTTTCCCATTGAAATTTTCAAGCACATCGAGTCGGGGTGCGAACCATGGACGAAAGCATATTTATACGTGGTGCTGACACTGGCAAGGCTGTGTAGAGCAAACGTGCATTGCTTGGTACCTCGGCTCAAGCCTGTCTTGAGAAACATGCTCCCCACACTGCATTGAGTAACTGATGGGGAAATGAAGTGGACTCTCTGTGTTTCATTGGGGCTTTTTAGTGAGAGCATTCAAATGTACCTGTCAAACACAGAGGGGACCAGAAAACCTAAACTTGAGAAGAAGATGTTCTTTAATGAGATTTCTGCGGCTTACGATCTGCTTTTGAATTTCTGGCTGCCCATGAAAGAGCCCAAGGTGAGCAGAGCAATACTAGAAACAGTCGCCCAGATAATCCAGCTACTACCCAATGACAAACTGGACAAGGAGCTCCCCAGCTTAATTCCAACCCTTCTCTTGGTGTACCAGGAAACCTTTCCCAATGTTTCTGTCACTCGGTGTCTGTGCAGTGTCCTGCGCACTGCCATCGAGAGGAACAGTGACGTACTCGTGACACAACTGCAGATTCTGCTGATCACTTTCCATGAGCAGATCTGTATTGTGATGGAACAACCCCAAAACACCTTTTCTGAGAAGCAGCTAAATGAAATCCTTTGCTGCTTCAGAGTTCTAGCTCCGGCATTTACAAGCCAGATACTAGAGATCCTTCGGATGCAACTGGCAATTGACAATGAGCAAATTCAACTCGGGGCATTGGCCGTGCTGAAGTACCTTCTCGATACTGTCCCTTCAAACATGGAGAGTCAGAAGGATCAGATTCTGAATTGTGTGCGACGATCATTTTTAACTGGGAGTAACAGAGTGAAGGGAATCCTTGCCCAGGTAATATACACCATGGCCAGTCACAATTACTTGGAGCGAGAGGGAGGAAAGCAGCTGGTGGAATTTATCATCCAACAGTGTGCTCTGCCCACCGAGGAGAACGAGGAGAGTACTGAAAGCGAAGAGGAGTTCTGCAGCGTAATGGCGGCCGTGGTTACGGATAAGGATTTAAGGAGACAGTGCGAAAGATTGCTGAAATTGATGGTGGGAACTTTACCGATTGGCGATGTCCTCTGGTCCTACCTACTGAAGTTTGTGATCACAGTGAAGTACACTGAAGCCTTTACAATAGTCTGTGGTTCCTCATATTGCGTTGGAATAAAGAGACTGATGGCCAGCAATACACAATTTGTTCTTAATTACGAGGACTATCCAAATCTTCCTGAGCCTCGTACACTGCTAACGCGGCTATTGATTGTGTCTTCTTCTCTGTGCCATGGAAAAGGCAGAGGTGCTCCTGCTCTGGGCTTACTATATCTCCTGGCAATGGACATCCATCCAGCAACAGTGAAAGTATGGGACAAGGAATTCCCAATGTTATGTAACTTTCTGGAGGAGAATTCAGAGAAGCCCAATCTCCAGAATGAGTGGGAAGAGAAACTGTTGGGGGTTGAGTCCCAGACTCTGGAGGCAATCGCGGATAAGGTGTGGATCACCCAGCTCATTGCAGAAATGACCCACTGCATTCACACCTAGCGCCTGTATCCAACAGAGAGGGCTTTTCTGTACAAGTGTTTAGGGAGAGTGCTCCGACTGACCCAAGACAAAGACATCGTCAGTAAAAGTCTTCATCAGATGCTTCAGAGTGTTGAGCACAATGAAGATTTCGAGAGAGACAGGGTAGCCGCTGGAATTGGTGACTGTGCTGTAACACACTTAGATACCACGCTCACCACACTGAAGGCTTTAATGGAGTTCAATCGTTTGTTCATATCAAGTCCCTTTCACCAGGTTGACAATCACATAATGAAAGTTAAAAGCACGCTCATTTTATGCTATGGGCAGATTATGTCACGTTGTCCTTGGGACCTCATTCTGCCCAGAATTGAGACCGACATTCTGCACAATGTGTTGGCTCTTTTCAACACCAAGATGTTTGGACTGAAATCCAAGGTGAAGGACTTGACACTGAAATTAAGTTTGACAAACACTGTGACACTGTTGGCCAAATCTCTCGAACCCAGCGAAGAACACCCACCCTACACTCTGAGCAGAAAGGCAGAATTGCTGAGTTGCATGCAGGAGCTGATCACTGCCGAACCAAAGGAGATATTGAGCACTTGGGTTCGAAAGTCTGCCATGGACGCCTGTGCAGCCCTCATCAAACTGCAGCCTTCACTGAGCAGTGAGACTGAGCTGATTAGCATCTGTTTGAATCGTGTCTTCAGTTTGCCAGATTGGGAGAGCAGCACTGCCGACCAAAGTACAAACATGTACATGGCAGAGAGACAGAAACTTCACACCGACACAATGGCCTCGGTGCAGGGTCTCCTGAAGCAATGCTTACTTTTGGATCTGTCTCCTGATGGGCTTCATTCTGTATTTAAAACCATGGAGACTGAGATCCAATCCACACGGGACCATGAGCGAGAAAAGGCAATGAAGAGCACTTTACAGCTGGTGACATTTTACCTGGAGAAACTGCAAGTTAGCAATAAGGTGCCATCCCATAACTTGGTGAGGATTATTGGATGTGTGGGGCTTCAATGTGCAGATCCATCGCATGTTGTAAGGGAGGCAGCCATTAACTGCTTGTATGGATTGCTGTATATCCAGTTACACCTTGAAGGCTTTCCAGTGGGTCATCACGATAAGGAAGTGGAGCATCTGAAAGCCATCAAAGGCGGATTGAAGCAATTTACCAGTCAGGCCCTCTTTCAAACCTGCACTGCTGTCGGTAACGTTTTATCCAAGTGCATAGCCCATGAGCAGTTGAACACTCTACTCTTCACAGCCTTTAAAGGGCTGACAGACAAGCACCGGAACATTTCCTGCACAGCTTCTATTGTGACAAATGTCCTCATTACAACACGTGGAACCACGCTTGCAAACGTTTGGGGAACAATCAAAGTATTGAGCCGTCACTTGCGTTCAATTACTGAGCCGCGGGTGAGAAATGCAGTGACGCATTCAATCTCCATTCTGGCCTCACACCATCTGCCAGCAGTTTTGTCCGCTCTCCTCACTTAACCCATTCCATTTGATGGACATATTTGTGACATATGGCTATCCCTCCTGACACGTAATGCATTAGCACCAGCCAAATTCTTACTGAACAACATCAAATCATTGTATGATGACGGCAGATATTGCCATGTCACAGATACAAAAGATTCAGCAACTCAGCAGTCTTTAGCTGTCCTCTGTGCTCTTCGTGATGTGGCATGTGAGCCTGACTCAGGGCACGTGATAAACATTATCTACCCCCAGTTAGTCAGCACCCTTCTGATACATCTCAGCTTCAGTGTCTGGGTTCGCTTTCCGACCAACTTTCTGACAATTCCAAAGGTTGGGAACACCTTCGGCCCTGCTCTAAGACTGAATTATGCCGACGCTTGCCATTACTCAGCTGAGATTCTTCGAGCTGTCCTGTCACAGGGAAAGGGAGATGATCGCATCATGAGAGAAATGGGAGGTTGGGATCTCATCGTGAGCCCAAGAAAGCACCATGAGGGGGTTACACTGCTGGCAAGCACATTGACCGCGTGTGCTGCCCCGCATCTGATCAGCATTGTGGAGCAACTCACTCCTTGCCTTGTCAACATTGGAGAGAGTCAGAGGATCACAATAGCTGCCTTCTTTGGGGAGCTTTTAAATCATTACGTGGTGTGGGACTTGTTGCTGATGGATACCCTTCTGGAGAGTTTGTTTCGATGTTTGCTTGATGAGTCCCCAATTGTCCAATGGCTCGCTGTAAAAGGTTTGGGAAATGCTGCAATTGGAGCTTCTCAATGGATAGACACATACTGCACCAAACTGTTGTCCACAATGTTATCTGTGATTGACCAGAAGTCCAAACCCGAGAATCTCATTGCAGTTGAGGCAATGTCGAGCATGTGCAAAGTTCTGGGTCAGCTCCAGGAGGATTATACAAATCCCATTCTTGGTGATGTGGCACTGGCAGTTCAGCCTTACTTGGAACATCAGCATGAGACAATGAGAGCTGCGGCGTTTAACGTTCTTGGCAAGCTAATAAGATTTGGGAGTGTGGAAATGAACCCTCCACATATGGAGCACATCAAGTCCACCTTGATCAGCTTGCTGCTACATCTCAACGCTGAGAGCATTGAAGTCACCAACGTCTGCAAATCCATGCTGAATTCCTACGCTCCAGTAATGGAGTCAGCAAACATATCCAAGATGTTCCAAGAACTTTCCTCGGAGGAGACCACCCTGGATTATGAGAACTATTTAACCAACATCTCCAGGCACATTGCCAAAGACTTGGACAACCAGATCCCCTTGTACATAAGGAGCTGTGCCGCCTTCCTTAGGAATGTGCTTCCTGCGGTCAGAGGGAACGCACTGACATTCCTCGCTTTCCTCATGTACCATGCCCCACCAAATTATTACAAATCACAGTCTGCAGCTCAGATTTGTGAGCAGATTATTGCCTTGCTGTCAGATCACGAGCAAGATGTCAGAACGAAAGCAGCCAAGGCGATGCGATACCTCTACATGTATTAGGGACCATTAGAACAACATTATTGTAATGTATGCTTTCTTAGTGTGTTTGGAAATGAGTCTGAAGTCCAAAAATTCGCAGACCCAAAATAGGCAAAAGGGGGAAAGTGGAGTGGGAAGGGATTTGGCCGCGGCATGGGGGGGAGGGAGATGGAGAGTTATCCTGGGCGGGGCATCGGGGGAGGGGGAGGAGGGAGTGATCCTAGGCGGGGCATCGGGGGAGGGGGAGGGGGATTGTAAGAATGGATGGGCGGGGGTGAGGTGAGAATCGTTGCCTCGTGAGGTAATCGGAAACTTCGGGGGAGGAGGGGATTTGTAGGCCTCATGGGGGTAATGCGAGGCCTGTGGGATAGGGGTGTTGGGAGCCCTCGGAGGTGGATTGGAGGCCTTGGGGGAGGTCTCCTATCATGGGGCGGGGGTGTGGGTGAGGCAGGGATGCTGGATCGGAACTTACCTCCTGGATCCAGCAGGTCTCGCCGTACTTTCGCTGGTTGATTACCCGAGGCCTGAGAAACCCGACCAGCCAGGGTTACATTTGAAATGGAGGTTAAATCTGAGGCATGCCAGCCGCATTATAATATTTAAATGAACCCCCACCTCCTATGAGCAGGTTGGCTGCAATCCCCCCGGGCCCGCCCACATTAAACCGGCAGTGGTCGGGGGAGGGGTGCTACTCCCTGTGGGGAAGGGTCTATCTCCTGTCAGATCCCCTCCCTCCCCGACAGCCCAGTGGCGATTGAGGACTTGCTGTGGGCACAAACCCAGCGCCCACCATCCCTTGGCACAGTTTGTTGCACCACCAACATATTCACCCACCTGTCTCAGGGAATCCTCTCTTATCCTCAGTTTTGTGAAGCAGAAAGCAGAGTCCACAAAGAACTCCGTGTACTTCAAAACCTAATATCCATCTGCAAGGAGTGGGTGGGCTGTGGGGAGCACTGTCTGTTTATTCTCTGTCACTATCAAACATGGCTGCAAACTCTCCCTTGGTCGATTTCTGCCTTTCTCAGTTTTTATTGTGTAATCTAACTTTCTACCAATAACCTTCATAAATAAGCTGCCTGTGGGCTAGAAATTGCCTGGAGATCGCCCGCGCCCGATCCTACGCTGTATTGGCGCGGTTGGGTCTTTCCCACGGCCGGAATGCTGCTGGTGCGCGCTCCCGAGGTTTCCGGACGGTCCATGTCGGCGGCGGCGATGCAGTGCGGGAGCGGAGCGCAGCGGGGCCAAAGTCGCGATCAGCTTTCCTGTATAAAGGGAAGCTGAACCGTTGTGTGACAGGGCCGCAAACGCTTGTCTGCGCATTCTCCCGCCATTCTCCCGCCATTCTCCCGCCATTCCGGTGTCAAAGCTGACCTGCGCATGCACAGGCAACAGAAGGACCGCACTCAACAGTTTGCATCTGCAGAGGTTGGTGCGTCTCCGTGGGAGAGGGGCTGGGAGTGGAGGGGAGGGAGTCGGTGGGGGAGGTGGGGAGGGAGTGGGGGGAGGGGGGAGTGAGGGGGGAGTGGGTGGGGGGGTGGGAGGGAGTGGGTGGTGGGTGAGGGAGAGAGTGGGTGGGGGGTGGTGGGGCAGTGGGGTGGGTGTGGGGTGGGGGGGAGTGACTGAGTGGGGAGGGGGAGAACGAGTGATTGGTGGGGAGCAGGAGAACAAGTGACTGGGGGGGGTAGGGGGAGAACGAGTTAGTGGGGGGGAGGGGGAGGATGAGTGAGTGTGGGAGGGGGAAGGGGAGAGTGACTGGGGGGGGAGAGGGAGAACGAGTGAGTGGGTGGGAGAACGAGTGAGTGGGGGGGTGGGATGGGAGGGGGAGAACGAGTAAGTGGGGGGAAGGGGAGAATGAGTGAGTGGGTGTGGAGGGGGAAACGAGTGAGTGGGGGGTAGGGGGTGATCGAGTGAGTGGGGGGGGAGGGGGAGAACGAGTGAGTGGGGGAGGAGGGGGAGAATGAGTGAGTGGGGGTTGTAGGGAGAACGAGTGATTAGGGGGAACAAGTGAGTGGGATGTGGGGGGGAGGGGGAAAATGAGTGAGTAGGGGAGGGGGAGAACGAGTGGCGGGTGGGGGGAGGGGGAGAATGCGTGAGTGGGGGAGGGGGAGAGTGAGTGGGGGGGAGGGGGAGAACGAGTGAGTGGGTGGGGGAGAACGAGTGAGTGGGGGGGAGAACGAGTGAGTGGGGGGTGGAGGGGAAGAACGAGTGAGTGGGGGGGAGAACGAGTGAGTGGGGGGTGGGGTGGGAGGGGGAGAACGAGTGAGTGGGTGGGAGGGGGAGAACGAGTGAGTGAGGCTGAGGGGGGAGGGATAGAACGAGTGTGGGGTGGGGAGGGGGAGAACGAGTGAGCGGGGGGGAGGGGGAGAACGAGTTAGTGGGGGGGAGGGGGAGAACGAGTGAGTAGGGGGAAGTGGGAGAACGAGTGAGTGGGGTGGGGAGAACGAGTGAGTGGGGGAGAGTGGGTGGGGAGAACGAGTGAGTGGAGGTGAGGGCGGAGGGATAGAACGAGTGTGGGGTGGGGAGGGGGAGAACGAGTGAGTAGGGGAGGAGGGGGAGAACGAGTGATTGGGGGGGTAGAACGAGTGAGTGGGGGAGGGGGAGACAGAGTGAGTGGGAGGGAGGGGGAGAACGAGTGGATGGGGGTGGAGGGGGAGAACGAGTGAGTGAGGGTGGTGGGGGAGAATGAGTGGATGGGGGTGAGGGGGAGAACGAGTGAGTGGGGGGGGAGAAGGAATGAGTGGGGGGGAGGGGGAGAATGAGTGAGTGGGGGGAGAACGAGTGAGTGCGGGGAGGGGGAGAAAGAGTGAGTGGGGGGGGGGGTGGGGGAGAACGAGTGGATGGGGTGGAGGGGGAGAACGAGTGAGTCAGGGGGGTGGGGGTGAACGAGTGGGTGGGGGGGGAGGGTGAGAATGAGTGAGTGGGGGGAGGGGAGAACGAGTGAGTGCGGGGAGGGGGAGAACGAGTGAGTGGGGGGGGGAGAATGAATGAGTGGGGTGAGGGGGAGAATGAGTGAGTGGGGGGGGGAGAACGAGTGAGTGCGGGGAGGAGGAGAACGAGTGAGTGGGGGAGGGGGAGAACGAGTGAGTGCGGGGGAGAAAGAGTGAGTGGGGGGAGAACGAGTGAGTGGGGGAGGGGGAGAATGAGTGAGTGGAGGGGAGGGGGAGAACGAGTGAGTGGGGGGTGGGGGAGGGGGAGAACGAGTGAGTGGGGGGTGAGGGGGAGAATGTGTAAGTGGGCGGGGGGAGAGGGAGAACGATTGAGTGGGGGGGGAGAACGAGTGAGTGGGGGGGGAGAACGAGTGAGTTGGGGGGGAGGGGGAGAACGAGTGAGTGGGGGTTGGGGGGGAGGGGGAGAACGAGTGCGTGGGGGGGAGGGGGAGAACGAGTGGTTGGGGGGAGAACAAGTGAGTGGAGGGAGGGAGAGAACGAGTGAGTGGGGGGGAGAACGAGTGACTGGAGGGGAGGGGCAGAACGAGTGAGTGGGTGGGAGGGGGAGAATGAGTGAGTGGGGGGTAGGGGGTGAACGAGTGAATGGGGGGTGGGGGGAGGGGGAGAACGAGTGAGTGGGGGGGAGGGGGAGAACGAGTGAGTGGGGGGAGGGGGAGAACGAGTGTGTGGGGGGAGAGGGACGGGGAGCGTGAGAGGGGGGAAGGGGGAGAACGAGTGATGGGGTAGGGGGAGAATGAGGGGGGGTGGGGGGAAGGGGGAGAACGAGTAATTGGGCGAGGGGGAGAACATGTGGGTGGGGGTGGAGGGGGAGAACGAGTGAGTCAGGGGGGTGGGGGTGAACGAGTGGGTGGGGGGTTAGGGGGAGAATGAGTGAGTGGGGGGAGGGGAGAACGAGTGATGGGGGGAGGGGGAGAATGAGGGGGGTGGGGGGAAGGGGGAGAACGAGTAATTGGGCGAGGGGGAGAACATGTGGGTGGGGGTGGAGGGGGAGAACGAGTGAGTCAGGGGGGTGGGGGTGAACGAGTGGGTGGGGGGGGAGGGGGAGAATGAGTGAGTGGGGGGAACGAGTAATTGGGCGAGGGGGAGAACATATGGGTGGGGGAGGAGGGTCACAACGAGTGATTGGTGGGTGGGGCGAGAACGAGAGATTGGGGGGAGGGGGAGAACGAGTGAGTGGGGGGGAGGGGGAGAACGAGTGAGTGGGTGTGGAGCGGGAGAACGAGTGAGTGGGGGAGGGGGAGACGAGTGAGTGGGGGGAGGGGGGAGAATGAGTGAGTGGGGAGGAGGGCGAGAACGAGTGAGTGGGGGGAGGGGGAGAACGAGTGAGTGGGGGGGAGGGGGAGAACGAGTGAGTGGGGGTGAGGGGGGAGGGATAGACCGAGTGTGGGGTGGGGAGGGGGAGAACGAGTGAGCGGGGGGGAGGGGGAGTACGAGTGAGTGGGGGGGGGAGAACGAGTGAGTAGGGGGAAGAGGGAGAACGAGTGAGTGGGGGAGAGTGGGTGGGAAGAACGAGTGAGTGGAGGTGAGGGGGGAGGGATAGAACGAGTGTGGGGTGGGGAGGGGGTGAACGAGTGAGTAGGGGAGGAGGGGGAGAACGAGTGAGTGGGGGGGGAGAACGAGTGAGTGGGGGAGGGTGCGACAGAGTGAGTGGGAGGGAGGGGGAGAACGAGTGGATGGGGGTGGAGGGGGAGAACGAGTGAGTGAGGGTGGTGGGGGAGAATGAGTGGATGGGGGTGAGGGGGAGAACGAGTGAGTGAGGGGGAGAAGGAATGAGTGGGGGGGAGGGGGAGAATTAGTGAGTGGGGGGGAGAACGAATGATTGCGGGGAGGGGGAGAACAAGTGAGTGGGGTGGGTGGGGGAGAACGAGTGGATGGGGGTGGAGGGGGAGAACGAGTGAGTCAGGGGGAAGTGGGAGAACGAGTGAGTGGGGGAGAGTGGGTGGGGCGAACGAGTTAGTGGAGGTGAGGGGGGAGGGATAGAACGAGTGTGGGGTGGGGAGGGGGTGAACGAGTGAGTAGGGGAGGAGGGGGAAAACGAGTGAGTGGGGGGAGAAGGAATGAGTGGGGGGGAGGGGGAGAATGAGTGAGTGGGGGGGAGAACGAGTGAGTGCGGGGAGGGGGAGAACCAGTGAGTGGGGTGGGTGGGGGAGAACGAGTGGATGGGGGTGGAGGGGGAGAACGAGTGAGTCAGGGGGGTGGGGGAGAACGAGTGGGTGGGGGGGAGGGGGAGAATGAGTGAGTGGGGGGAGGGTGAACGAGTGAGTGCGGGGAGGGGGAGAACGAGTGAGTGGGGGGGGAGAATGAATGAGTGGGGGGAGGGGGAGAATGAGTGAGTGGGGGGGGAGAACGAGTGAGTGCAGGGAGGAGGAGAACGAGTGAGTGGGGGAGGGGGAGAACGAGTGAGTGGGGGGGGAGAAAGAGTGAGTGGGGGGGGAGAACGAGTGAGTGGGGGGAGGGGGAGTATGAGTGAGTGGAGGGGAGGGGGAGAACGAGTGAGTGGGGGGTGGGGGGAGGGGGAGAACGAGTGAGTGGGGGGTGAGGGGGAGAATGAGTAAGTGGGGGGGAGAAGGAGAACGAGTGAGTAGGGGGAGGGGAGAACGAGTGAGTGGGGGGGAGGGGAAGAACGAGTGAGTTGGGGGGGAGGGGGAGAACGAGTGAGTGGGGGTTGGGGGGGAGGGGGAGAACGAGTGCGTGGGGGGAGGGGGAGAACGATTGGTAGGGGGGAGAACAAGTGAGTGGAGGGAGGGGGAGAACGAGTGAGTGGGGGGGAGAACGAGTGACTGGAGGGGAGGGGCAGAACGAGTGAGTGGGGGGAGGGGGAGAATGAGTGAGTGGGGGGGTAGGGGGTGAACGAGTGAATGGGGGGTGGGGGGGAGGGGGAGAACGAGTGAGTGGGGGGGGGAGAACGAGTGGATGGGGCGTGGAGGGGAGAGGGAAAATGAGCGAGTGGGGTTGAGGGGAGAACGAGTGAGTGGGGGTGGGGGAGAACGAGTGAGTGGGGGGAGAGGGACGGGGAGCGTGAGTGGGGGGAAGGGGGAGAACGTGTGAGTGGGGGGAGGGGGAGAATGAGGGGGGGTGGGGGGAAGGGGGAGAACGAGTAATTGGGCGAGGGGGAGAACACGTGGGTGGGGGAGGAGGGTCAGAACGAGTGATTGGTGGGTGGGGCGAGAACGAGAGATTGGGGGGAGGGGGAGAACGAGTGAGTGGGGGGGAGGGGGAGAACGAGTGAGTGGGTGTGGAGGGGGAGAACGAGTGAGTCGTGGAGGGGGAGAACGAGTGAGTGGGGGGAGGGGGAGAACGAGTGAGTGGGTGTGGAGGGGGAGAACGAGTGAGTGGGGGAGGGGGAGAACGAGTGAGTGGGGAGCAGTGGGAGAACGAGTGAGTGGGGCGGGAGGGGGAGAACGAATGAGTGGGGGGGGATGGCGAGAACGAGTGAGTTGGGGGGAGTGGGAGAACGAGTGAGTGGGGGGGAGGTGGAGAACGAGTAACTGGTGGGGGGAGGGAGAGAACGAGTGAGTGGGGGGCAGGGCAAGAACGAGTGAGTGGGGAGGGGGAGAATGAGTGAGTGGTGGCGAGGAGGAGAACAAGTGAGTGGGGGGAGGGGGAGAACGAGTTCGTGGGGGGAGGGGGATGAACGAGTGAGTGGAGGGGAGGGGGAGGAGTAGGGGAAGAACGAGTGATTCGGATTTGGGGGAAGGGGGAGAACGAGTGAGTGGGGCGAGGGGGAGAACGAGTGAGTGGGGGGGGAGGGGTAGAACGAGTGAGTGGAGGGAGGTGGAGAATGAGTGAGTGGGGGGGAGTGGGAGAATGAGTGAGTGGGGTGAGGGGAGGGGGAGAACGAGTGAGTGGGGGGAATGGAAGAGTGAGTGGGGGGAGGGGGAGAACGAGTGAGTGGGGGGAGCGGGAGACGAGTGAATGGGGGAGGGGGAAAACGAGTGAGTGGGGGGGAGGGGTAGAACGAGTGAGTGGAGGGAGGTGGAGAATGAGTGAGTGGGGGGGAGGGGGAGAATGAGTGAGTGGGGTGAGGGGAGGAGGGTGAGGGGGAGAGTTAGTGGGGGGCAGAACGAGTGAGTGGGGGGGAGGGGGTGAACGAGTGAGTGGGGGTGAGGGGGAGAACGAGTGAGTGGGGGAGGGGTGGAGGGGGTGGGGGGAGTGAGTGGGGGGAGAAGGAGTGAGTGGGGGGGAGAACGAGTGAGTGGGGGAGAGAACGAGTAAGTGGGGGAGAGAACGAGTGAGTTGGGGGGATGGGGAGAACGAGTGAGTGTGGGGAGGGGAGGAGGGGGAGTGGCGAGTGAGTGGGGGGGAGAACGAGTGAGTGGGGGGGAGGGAGAGAACGAATGAGTGGGGGGGAGGGGAACAACGAGTGAGTTGGGGTGAGGGGGAGAACGAGTGAGTGGGGGGGAGGGGGAGAACGAGTGAGTGAGTGGGCGGGGAGAACGAGTGAGTGAGTGAGAGGGGGAGGGGCAGAAGGAGTGAGTGGGGGAGAAGGAGCGAGTGAGAGGAGTGGGGAGGGGATGGGGAGAGTGGACGGGAGGGGGAGAGTGGGGGGCAGCGAGAGTGAGGGTGAGAACGAATGAGTGGGGGGGAAACGAGTGAGTGGGGTGTGGGGGACGAGGGAGAGAACGAGTGAGTGGGGGGGGGAGAATGAGTGGGTAGGAGGGAGGGGGAGAACGAGTGAATGGGAAGGGGAGGGGAAGAACGAGTGAATGGGCGGTGGGATGGGGAAAACGAGTGAGTGGGGGGGAGGGGTAGAACGAGTGAGTGGAGCGGGAGGGGGAGAATGAGTGAGTAGGGGGGGAGGGGGAGAATGAGTGAGTGGAGCGGAAGGGGGAGAACGAGTGAGTGAGGGGGGGAGGGGGAGAACGAGTGAGTGGGGGGGATGGGGGTGAACGAGTGGGTGGGGGTGGAGGGGGGGAACGAGTGAATGGGACGGGAGGGGGAGAACGAGTGAGTGGGCGGGGAAGGGGGAGAACGAGTGAGTGGGAGGGGGAGAACGAGTGATGGGGGGGGGAGGTGGTGAACGAGTGAGTGAGAGGGGGAGGAGGAGAACGAGTGAATGGGGGGGAGAGGGAGAACGAGTGAGTGGGAGGGGGAGGGGGCGAACGGGTGTGTGGGAAGGGGAGAACGAGTGAGTGGGTGGGGGAGGGGGAGAACGAGTAAGTGGGGGGAGGGGGAGGTGGAGAGTGAGTGGGGGGGATGGGGTGAACAAGGGAGTGGGGAGGAGAACGAGTGAGTGGGGTGGAGGGAGAGAACGAGTGAGTTGGGGGGAAGGGGAGAACGAGTGAGTGGGTGAGAGGGGGAGAAAGAGTGAGTTCGGGGGAGGGGGAGAACGAGTGAGTGGGTGGGAGGGAGAGAACGAGTGAGTTGGGGGGAGGGGGAGAACGAGGGAGTGGGGGAGAGGGGGAGAACGAGTGAGTTGGGGGGCGGGGGGGAACGAGTGAGTGGGGGGGGGAGGGGGAGAACGAGTGAGTTGGGGGGAGGGGGAGAAGGAATGAGTGAGAGGAGTGGGGAGGGGATGGAGAGAGTGGGGTGGAGGGGGAGAGTGGGGGGGGCGAGAGTGAGGGGGAGAACGAGTGAGTGGGGGGGGGGAAACGAGTGAGTCGGGTGTGGAGGGGAGGGAGAGAACGAGTGAATGGGAAGGGGAGGGGGAGAACGAGTGAATGGGCGGTGGGATGGGTTGAACGAGTGAGTGAGGGGGAGGGGGAGAACGAGTGAGTGGGGGGGAGGGGGAGAACGAGTGAGTGGGGGGGAAGGGGGAGAACGAGTGAGTGGGGGGGAAAACGAGTGAGTGCGAGGGGGAGAACGTGTCAGTGGGGATGGGAAGGGGAGAACGAGTGAGTGGGGGGGAGAACGAGTGAGTGGGGGGAGAGGGGGATACGAGTGAGTGGGGGGGAGGGGGAGAACGAGTGAGTGGGCGTAGGGGGAGAACGAGTGAGTGGGGGAGGAGGGGGAGAACGAGTGAGTGGGGGAGAACGAGTGAGTGGGGGGGGAGAACGAGAGCGGGGTGGGGGGAGGGGGAGGATGAGTGAGTGGGGGAGGGGGAGGGGGAGAGTGAGTGGGGGGGAGAGGGAGAACGAGTGAGTGGGGGGTGGGGTGGGAGGGGGAGAACGAGAAAGTGGGGGGAAGGGGAGAATGAGTGAGTGGGTGTGGAGGGGGTGATCGAGTGAGTGGGGGGGAGGGGGAGAACGGGTGAGTGGGGGAGGAGGGGGAGAATGAGTGAGTGGGGGTGGTAGGGAGAACGAGAGGCGGGTGGGGGAGAACGAGTGAGTGGGGGGGTAGAACGAGTGAGTGGGGGGCGGAAGGGGAGAACGAGTGAGTGGGGGGGAGAACGAGTGAGTGGGGGTGGGGTGGGAGGGGGAGAACGAGTGAGTGGGGAGAGGGGGGAGAACGAGTGAGTGGGGGTGAGGGGGGAGGGATAGAACGAGTGTGGGGTGGGGAGGGGGAGAACGAGTGTGCGGGGGGGAGAACGAGTGAATGAGGGGGAGGGGGAGAACGAGTTAGTAGGGGGAGGAGGGGGAGACCGAGTGAGTGGGGGGGAGAACGAGTGAGTGGGGGGGAGGGGGAGATGAGTGAGTGGGGGGGAGGGGGAGAACGAATGAGTGGGGGTAGTGGGGAGAACGAGTGAGTGGGGGAGGAGGGGGAGAACGAGTGAGTGGGGGTGTTGGGGGAGAACGAGTGAGTGGGGGGGAGAACGAGAGGGGGGTGGGGGGAGGGGGAGGATGAGTGAGTGGGGAAGGGGGAGGGGGAGAGTGAGTGGGGGGGAGAGGGAGAACGAGTGAGTGGGGGTTGGGGGGAGAACGAGTGAGTGGGGGGGAGGGGGTGATCGAGTGAGTGGGGGGGAGGGGGAGAACGGGTGAGTGGGGGAGGAGGGGGTGAATGAGTGAGTGGGGGTGCTAGGGAGAACGAGTGAGTAGGGGGAACAAGTGAGTGGGGTGTGGGGGGGAGGGGGAGAATGAGTGAGTAGGGAAGTGGGAGAATGAGTGGCGGGTGGGGGGAGGAGGATAATGAGTGAGTGGGGGAGGGGGAGGGGGAGAGTGAGTGGGGGGGAGGTGGAGAACGAGTGAGTGGGTGGGGGAGAACGAGTGAGTGGGGGGGAGAACGAGTGAGTGGGTGGTGGAGGGGGAGAACGAGTGAGTGGGGGGGGAGTACGAGTGAGTGGGGGGTGGGGTGGGAGGGGGAGAACGAGTGAGTGGGGGGAGGGGGGAGAACGAGTGAGTGGGGGTGACGGGTGAGGGATAGAACGAGTGTGAGGTGGGGTGGGGGTGAACGAGTGAGCGGGGGGGAGGGGGAGAATCAGTGAGTGGGGGGGAGGGGGAGAACGAGTGAGTAGGGGGAAGTGGGAGAACGAGTGAGTGGGGGGGAGAACGAGTGAGTGGGGGAGAGTGGGAGGGGAGAACGAGTGAGTGGGGGGTGGTGTGGGAGGGGGAGAACGAGTGAGTGGGGGTGAGGGGGTAGGGATAGAAGGAGTGTGGGGTGGGGAGGGGGAGAACGAGTGAGCGGGGGGGAGAACGAGTGAGTGGGGGGGAGGGGGAGAACGAGTGAGTAGGGGGGGAGAACGAGTGAGTTGGGGAGGGGGAGAAAGAGTGAGTGGGAGGGAGGGGGAGAACGAGTGGATGGGGGTGGAGGGGGAGAACGAGTGAGTGGGGGTGAGGGGGAGAACGAGTGAGTGGGGGGGGAGAACGAATAAGTGGGGGGAGGGGGAGAATGAGTGAGTGGGTGGGAGAACGAGTGAGTGCGGGGAGGGGGAGAACGAGTGAGTGAGGGGGGTGGGGGAGAACGAGTGGGTGGTGGGGAGAGGGAGAACGAGAGAGTGGGGGGAGGTGAGAACGAGTGAGTGCGGGGAAGGGGAGAACGAGTTTGTGGGGGGGGGAGAATGAATGAGTGGGGGGATGGGGAGAATGAGTGAGTGGGGGGGGAGAACGAGTGAGTGCGGGGAGGAGGAGAACGAGTGAATGGGGAGGGGGAGAACGAGTGAGTGGGGGGGAGAAAGAGTGAGTGAGGGGGAGAACGAGTGAGTGGGGGGAGGGGGAGAATGAGTGAGTAGAGGGGAGGGGGGGAACGAGTGAGTGGGGGTTTGGGGGGAGGGGGAGAACGAGTGAGTGGGGGGTGAGGGGGAGAATGAGTGAGTGGGGGGGAGAAGGAGAACGAGTGAGTGGGGGGGGAGAACGAGTGAGTGGGGGAGAGTGGGTGGGGAGAACGAATGAGTGGGGAGTGGTGTGGGAGGGGGAGAACGAGTGAGTGGGGTTGAGGGGGGAGGGATAGAACGAGTGTGGGGTGGGGAGGGGGAGAACGAGTGAGCGGGGGGGAGAACGAATGAGTGTGGGGGAGGGGGAGAACGAGTGAGTAGGGGAGGAGGGGGAGAACGAGTGAGTAGGGGGGGAGAACGAGTGAGTGGTGGGTGGGGTGGGAGGGGGAGAACGAGTGAGTGGGGGGAGGGGGGAGAACGAGTGAGTGGGGGTGACGGGTGAGGGATAGAACGAGTGTGGGGTGGGGAGGGGGAGAACGAGTGAGCGGAGGGGAGGGGGAGAACGAGTGAGTGGGGGGGAGGGGGAGAACGAGTGAGTAGGGGGAAGTGGGAGAACGAGTGAGTGGGGGGGGAGAACGAGTGAGTGGGGGAGAGTGGGTGGGGAGAACGAGTGAGTGGGGGGTGGTGTGGGAGGGGGAGAAGGAGTGAGTGGGGGGAATGGAAGAGTGAGTGGGGGGAGGGGGAGAACGAGTGACTGGGGGGGGAGGGGGAGACGAGTGAGTGGGGGGAGGGGGAGAACGAGTGAGTGGGGGGGAGGGGGAGAACGAGTGAGTGGAGGGAGGTGGAGAATGAGTGAGTGGGGGGGAGGGGGAGAATGAGTGAGTGGGTGGAGGGGAGGAAGGTGAGGGGGAGAGTTAGTCGGGGGCAGAACGAGTGAATGGGGGGGAAGGGGAGAACGAGTGAGTGGAGCTGAGGGGGAGAACGAGTGACTGGGGCGAGAACGAGTGAGTGGAGGGAGGAGGAGAACGAGTGAGTGGGGTGCAGAAAGAGTGACTGGAAGGGAGGGGCAGAACGAGTGAGTGGGGGGAGGGGGAGAATAAGTGAGTGGGGGGTAGGGGGTGAACGAGTGAATGGGGGTGGCTGGGAGGGTGAGAACGAGTGAATGGGGGGGAGGGGGAGAACGAGTGGGTGGGGCGTGGAGGGGAGGGGGAAAATGAGCGAGTGGGGTGAGGGGAGAATGAGTGAGTGGGGCGAGGGGGAGAACGAGTGAGTGGGGGGAGAGGGACGGGGAGAGTGAGTGGGGGGAAGGGGGAGAACGTGTGAGTGGGGGGAGTGAGAGAATGAGGGGGGGTGTAGGGGAGGGGGAGAACGAGTGAATGGGAAGGGGAGGGGGAGAACGAGTGAATGGGCGGTGGAATGGGGAGAACGAGTGAGTGAGGGGGGGAGCTGGAGAACGAGTGTGTGGGGGGGAGCGGGAGAACGAGTGAGTGGGGGGGAAGGGGGAGAACGAGTGAGTGGGGGGGAGAACGAGTGAGTGGAAGGGGGAGAACGAGTGAGTGGGGGGTGAAGGGGAGAACGAGTGAGTGGAAGGAGGAGGAGAACGAGTGAGTGGGGGGCAGAAAGAGTGACTGGAAGGGAGGGGCAGAACGAGTGAGTGGGGGGGAGGGGGAGAATGAGTGAGTGGGGGGTAGGGGGTGAACGAGTGAATGGGGGGTGGCTGGGAGGGTGAGAACGAGTGAGTGGGGGGAGGGGGAGAACGAGTGGGTGGGGCGTGGATGGGAGGGGGAAAATGAGCGAGTGGGGGTGAGGGGAGAATGAGTGAGTGGGGGGAGGGGGAGAACGAGTGAGTGGGGGGAGAGGGACGGGGAGAGTGAGTGGGGGGAAGGGGGAGAACGTGTGAGTGGGGGGAGTGAGAGAATGAGGGGGGGTGGAGGGGAGGGGGAGAACGAGTGAATGGGAAGGGGAGGGGGAGAACGAGTGAATGGGCGGTGGAATGGGGAGAACGAGTGAGTGAGGGGGGGAGGTGGGGAACGAGTGTGTGGGGGGGAGGGGGAGAACGAGTGAGTGGGGGGGAAGGGGGAGAACGAGTGAGTGGGGGGGAGAACGTGTGAGTGGAAGGGGGAGAACGAGTGAGTGGGGGGTGAAGGGGAGAACGAGTGAGTGGAGGGAGGAGGAGAACGAGTGAGTGGGGGGCAGAAAGAGTGACTGGAAGGGAGGGGCAGAACGAGTGAGTAGGGGGGAGGGGGAGAATGAGTGAGTGGGGGGTAGGGGGTGAACGAGTGAATGGGGGTGGCTGGGAGGGTGAGAACGAGTGAGTGGGGGGAGGGGGAGAACGAGTGGGTGGGGCCTGGAGGGGAGGGGGAAAATTAGCGAGTGGGGGTGAGGGGAGAATGAGTGAGTGCGGGGAGGGGGAGAACGAGTGAGTGGGGGGAGAGGGACGGGGAGAGTGAGTGGGGGGAAGGGGGAGAACGTGTGAGTGGGGGGAGTGAGAGAATGAGGGGGGGTGGAGGGGAGGGGGAGAACGAGTGAATGGGAAGGGGAGGGGGAGAACGAGTCAATGGGCGGTGGAATGGGGAGAACGAGTGAGTGAGGGGGGGAGGTGGAGAACGAGTGTGTGGGGGGGAGGGGGAGAACGAGTGAGTGGGGGGGGGGAAGGGGGAGAACGAGTGAGTGGGGGGGAGAACGAGTGAGTGGAAGGGGGAGAACGAGTGAGTGGGGGGTGAAGGGGAGAACGAGTGAGTGGGGGGGAGAACGAGTGAGTGGGGGGGATGGGGAGATGAGTGAGTGGGGGGGAGGGGGAGAACGAGTGAGTGGGGGTAGTGGGGAGAACGAGTGAGTGGGGGAGGAGGGGGAGAACGAGTGAGTGGGGGTGGTGGGGGAGAACGAGTGAGTGGGGGGGGAGAACGAGAGGGGGGTGGGGGGAGGGGGAGGATGAGTGAGTGGGGAAGGGGGAGGGGGAGAGTGAGTGGGGGGGAGAGGGATAACGAGTGAGTGGGGGTTGGGGGGAGAACGAGTGAGTGGGGGGGGAGGGGGTGATCGAGTGAGTGGGGGGGAGGGGGTGAACGGGTGAGTGGGGGTGGAGGGGGAGAATGAGTGAGTGGGGGTGGTAGGGAGAACGAGTGAGTAGGGGGAACAAGTGAGTGGGGTGTGGGGGGGAGGGGGAGAATGAGTGAATAGGGAAGGGGGAGAACGAGTGGCGGGTGGGGGGAGGGGGAGAATGAGTGTGTGGGGGAGGGGGAGGGGGAGAGTGAGTGGGGGGGAGGTGGAGAACGAGTGAGTGGGTGGGGGAGAACGAGTGAGTGGGGGGGGGAGAACGGGTGAGTGGGGGGTGGAGGGGGAGAACGAGTGAGTGGGGGGGAGTACGAGTGAGTGGGGGGTGGGGTGGGAGGGGGAGAACGAGTGAGTGGGGGGAGGGGGGAGAACGAGTGAGTGGGGGTGACGGGTGAGATAGAACGTGTGCGGGGTGGGGTGGGGGTGAACGAGTGAGCGGGGGGGAGGGGGAGAATCAGTGAGTGGGGGGGAGGGGGAGAACGAGTGAGTAGGGGAAAGTGGGAGAACGAGTGAGTGGGGGGGAGAACGAGTGAGTGGGGGAGAGTGGGTGGGGAGAACGAGTGAGTGGGGGGTGGTGTGGGAGGGGGAGAACGTGTGAGCGGGGGTGAGTGGGGAGGGATAGAACGAGTGTGGGGTGGGGAGGGGGAGAACGAGTGAGCGGGGGGGTGAACGAGTGAGTGGGGGGGAGGGGGAGAACGAGTGAGTAGGGGAGGAGGGGGAGAACGAGTGAGTAGGGGGGAGAACGAGTGAGTGGGGGAGGGGGAGAAAGAGTGAGTGGGAGGGAGGGGGAGAACGAGTGGATGGGGGTGGAGGGGGAGAACGAGTGAGTGGGGGTGAGGGGGAGAACGAGTGAGTGGGGGGGGAGAACGAATAAGTGGGGGGGAGGGGTAGAATGAGTGAGTGGGGGGGCGAACGAGTGAGTGCGGGGAGGGGGAGAACGAGTGAGTGAGGGGGTGGGGGAGAACGAGTGGGTGGTGGGGAGAGGGAGAACGAGTGAGTGGGGGGAGGGGAGAACGAGTGAGTGCGGGGAGGAGGAGAACGAGTGAGTGGGGGAGGGGGAGAACGAGTGAGTGGGGGGGAGAAAGAGTGAGTGAGGGGGAGAACGAGTGAGTGGGGGGAGGGGGAGAATGAGTGAGTAGAGGGGAGGGGGAGAACGAGTGAGTGGGGGGTGGGGGGAGGGGGAGAACGAGTGAGTGGGGGGTGAAGGGGAGAATGAGTGAGTGGGGGGGAGAGGGAGAACGAGTGAGTGGGGGGGGAGAACGAATGAGTGGGGGAGAGTGGGTGGGGAGAACGAGTGAGTGGGGGTGAAGGGGGAGGGATAGAACGAGTGTGAGGTGGGGTGGGGGAGAAAGAGTGAGCGGGGGGGGAGAACGAATGAGTGGGGGGGAGGGGGAGAACGAGTGAGTAGGGGAGGAGGGGGAGAACGAGTGAGTAGGGGGGAGAACGAGTGAGTGGGGGGTGGGGTGGGAGGGGGAGAACGAGTGAGTGGGGGGAGGGGGGAGAACGAGTGAGTGGGGGTGACGGGTGAGGGATAGAACGAGTGTGGGGTGGGGAGGGGGAGAACGAGTGAGCGGGGGGGAGGGGGAGAACGAGTGAGTGGGGGGGAGGGGGAGAACGAGTGAGTAGGGGGAAGTGGGAGAACGAGTGAGTGGGGGGGAGAACGAGTGAGTGGGGGAGAGTGGGTGGGGAGAACGAGTGAGTGGGGGGTGGTGTGGGAAGGGGAGAACGAGTGAGTGGGGGTGAGGGGGGAGGGATAGAACGAGTGTGGGGTGGGGAGGGGGAGAACGAGTGAGCGGGGGGTTGAACGAGTGAGTGGGGGGGAGGGGGAGAACGAGTGAGTAGGCGGGGAGAACGAGTGAGTGGGGGAGGGGGAGAAAGAGTGAGTGGGAGGGAGGGGGAGAACGAGTGGATGGGGGTGGAGGGGGAGAAGGAGTGAGTGGGGGTGAGGGGGAGAACGAGTGAGTGGGTGGGGAGAACGAATGAGTGGGGGGGAGGGGGAGAATGAGTGAGTGGGGGGTAGAACGAGTGAGTGCGGGGAGGGGGAGAACGAGTGAGTGAGGGGGGTGGGGGAGAACGAGTGAGTGGGGGGAGGGGGCGAACGAGTGAGTGGGGGGAGGGGGAGAACGAGTGAGTGGGGACGAGGGGGGGAATGAGTGAGTGGGGGAAGGGGGAGAACGAGTGAGTGCGTGGGGGAGAACGAGTGAGTGGGGGGGAGAACGAATGAGTGGGGGGTGGAGGGGGAGAACGAGTGAGTGGGGGGGAGTACGAGTGAGTGGGGGGTGGGGTGGGAGGGGGAGAACGAGTGAGTGGGGGGAGGGGGGAGAACGAGTGAGTGGGGGTGACGGGTGAGGGATAGAACGAGTGTGGGGTGGGGTGGGGGTGAACGAGTGAGCGGGGGGGAGGGGGAGAATCAGTGAGTGGGGGGGAGGGGGAGAACGAGTGAGTAGGGGGAAGTGGGAGAACGAGTGAGTGGGGGGGAGAACGAGTGAGTGGGGGAGAGTGGGAGGGGAGAACGAGTGAGTGGGGGGTGGTCTGGGAGGGGGAGAACGAGTGAGTGGGGGTGAGGGGGGAGGTATAGAACGAGTGTGGGGTGGGGAGGGGGAGAACGAGTGAGCGGGGGGGAGAACGAGTGAGTGGGGGGGAGGGGGAGAACGAGTGAGTAGGGGAGGAGGGGGAGAACGAGTGAGTAGGGGGGGAGAACGAGTGAGTGGGGGAGGGGGAGAAAGAGTGAGTGGGAGGGAGGGGGAGAACGAGTGGATGGGGGTGGTGGGGGAGAACGAGTGAGTGGGGGTGAGGGGGAGAACGAGTGAGTGAGGGGGGAGAACGAATAAGTGGGGGGAGGGGGAGAATGAGTGAGTGGGTGCGAGAACGAGTGAGTGCGGGGAGGGGGAGAACGAGTGAGTGAGGGGGGTGGGGGAGAACGAGTGGGTGGTGGGGAGAGGGAGAACGAGTGAGTGCGGGGAGGGGAGAACGAGTGAGTGCGGGGAGGGGGAGAACGAGTTTGTGGGGGGGGAGAATGAATGAGTGGGGGGATGGGCAGAATGAGTGAGTGGGGGGGAGAACGAGTGAGTGCGGGGAGGAGGAGAACGAGTGAGTGGGGGAGGGGGAGAACGATTGAGTGGGGGGGAGAAAGAGTGAGTGAGGGGGAGAACGAGTGAGTGGGGGGAGGGGGAGAATGAGTGAATAGAGGGGAGGGGGAGAACGAGTGAGTGGGGGGTGGGGGTAGGGGGAGAACGAGTGAGTGGGGGGTGAGGGGGAGAATGAGTGAGTGGGGGGAGAGGGAGAACGAGTGAGTGTGGGGGGAGAACGAGTGAGTGGGGGAGAGTGGGTGGGGAGAACGAGTGAGTGGGGAGTGGTGTGGGAGGGGGAGAACGAGTGAGTGGGGGTGAGGGGGGAGGGATAGAACGAGTGTGGGGTGGGGAAGGGGAGAACGAGTGAGCGGGGGGGAGAACGAATGAGTGGGGGGGAGGGGGAGAACGAGTGAATAGGGGAGGAGGGGGAGAACGAGTGAGTGGGGGTGACGGGTGAGGGATAGAACGAGTGTGGGGTGGGGAGGGGGAGAACGAGTGAGCGGGGGGGAGGGGGAGAACGAGTGAGTGGGGGGGAGGGGAAGAACGAGTGAGTAGGGGGAAGTGGGAGAACGAGTGAGTGGGGGGGAGAACGAGTGAGTGGGGGAGAGTGGGTGGGGAGAACGAGTGAGTGGGGGGAGGGGGGAGAACGAGTGAGTGGGGGTGACGGGTGAGGGATAGAACGAGTGTGGGGTGGGGAGGGGGAGAACGAGTGAGCGGGGGGGAGGGGAGAACGAGTGAGTGGGGGGGAGGGGGAGAACGAGTGAGTAGGGGGAAGTGGGAGAAGGAGTGAGTGGGGGGGGAGAACGAGTGTGTGGGGGAAAGTGGGTGGGGAGAACGAGTGAGTGGGGGGTGGTGTGGGAGGGGGAGAACGAGTGAGTGGGGGGAATGGAAGAGTGAGTGGGGGGAGGGGGAGAACGAGTGACTGGGGGGGAGGGAGAGACGAGTGAGTGGGGGGAGGGGGAGAACGAGTGAGTGGGAGGGAGGGGGAGAACGAGTGAGTGGTGGGAGGTGGAGAATGAATGAGTGGGGGGGAGGGGGAGAATGAGTGAGTGGGTGGAGAGGAGGAAGGTGAGGGGGAGAGTTAGTGGGGGGCAGAACGAGTGAGTGGGGGGGAAGGGGAGAACGAGTGAGTGGGGCTGAGGGGGAGAATGAGTGACTGGGGGGGAGAACGAGTGAGTGGAGGGAGGAGGAGAACGAGTGAGTGGGGGGCAGAAAGAGTGACTGGAAGGGAGAGGCAGAACGAGTGAGTGGGGGGGAGGGGGAGAATGAGTGAGAGGGCGGTAGGGGGTGAACGAGTGAATGGGGGGTGGCTGGGAGGGTGAGAACGAGTGAGTGGGGGGGAGGGGGAGAACGAGTGTGTGGGGCGTGGAGGGGAGGGGGAAAATGAGCGAGTGGGGTTGAGGGGAGAATGAGTGAGTGGGCGGAGGGGGAGAACGAGTGAGTGGGGGGAGAGGGACGGGGAGAGTGAGTGGGGGGAAGGGGGAGAATGTGTGAGTGGGGGGAGTGAGAGAATGAGGGGGGGTGGAGGGGAGGGGGAGAACGAGTGAATGGGAAGGGGAGGGGCAGAACGAATGAATGGGCGGTGGAATGGGGAGAACGAGTGAGTGAGGGGGGGAGCTGGAGAACGAGTGTGTGGGGGGGAGGGGGAGAACGAGTGAGTGGGGGGGAAGGGGGAGAACGAGTGAGTGGGGGGGAGAACGAGTGAGTGGAAGGGGGAGAACGAGTGAGTGGGTGGTGAAGGGGAGAACGAGTGAGTGGAGGGAGGAGGAGAACGAGTGAGTGAGGGGGGAGAACGAATAAGTGGGGGGAGGGGGAGAATGAGTGAGTGGGTGCGAGAACGAGTGAGTGCGGGGAGGGGGAGAACGAGTGAGTGAGGGGGGTGGGGGAGAACGAATGGGTGGTGGGGAGAGGGAGAACGAGTGAGTGCGGGGAGGGGAGAACGAGTGAGTGCGGGGAGGGGGAGAACGAGTTTGTGGGGGGGGAGAATGAATGAGTGGGGGGATGGGCAGAATGAGTGAGTGGGGGGGAGAACGAGTGAGTGCGGGGAGGAGGAGAACGAGTGAGTGGGGGAGGGGGAGAACGATTGAGTGGGGGGGAGAAAGAGTGAGTGAGGGGGAGAACGAGTGAGTGGGGGGAGGGGGAGAATGAGTGAATAGAGGGGAGGGGGAGAACGAGTGAGTGGGGGGTGGGGGTAGGGGGAGAACGAGTGAGTGGGGGGTGAGGGGGAGAATGAGTGAGTGGGGGGGGAGAGGGAGAACGAGTGAGTGTGGGGGGAGAACGAGTGAGTGGGGGAGAGTGGGTGGGGAGAACGAGTGAGTGGGGAGTGGTGTGGGAGGGGGAGAACGAGTGAGTGGGGGTGAGGGGGGAGGGATAGAACGAGTGTGGGGTGGGGAAGGGGAGAACGAGTGAGCGGGGGGGAGAACGAATGAGTGGGGGGGAGGGGGAGAACGAGTGAATAGGGGAGGAGGGGGAGAACGAGTGAGTGGGGGTGACGGGTGAGGGATAGAACGAGTGTGGGGTGGGGAGGGGGAGAAGGAGTGAGCGGGGGGGAGGGGGAGAACGAGTGAGTGGGGGGGAGGGGAAGAACGAGTGAGTAGGGGGAAGTGGGAGAACGAGTGAGTGGGGGGGAGAACGAGTGAGTGGGGGAGAGTGGGTGGGGAGAACGAGTGAGTGGGGGGAGGGGGGAGAACGAGTGAGTGGGGGTGACGGGTGAGGGATAGAACGAGTGTGGGGTGGGGAGGGGGAGAACGAGTGAGCGGGGGGGAGGGGAGAACGAGTGAGTGGGGGGGAGGGGGAGAACGAGTGAGTAGGGGGAAGTGGGAGAAGGAGTGAGTGGGGGGGGAGAACGAGTGTGTGGGGGAAAGTGGGTGGGGAGAACGAGTGAGTGGGGGGTGGTGTGGGAGGGGGAGAACGAGTGAGTGGGGGGAATGGAAGAGTGAGTGGGGGGAGGGGGAGAACGAGTGACTGGGGGGGAGGGAGAGACGAGTGAGTGGGGGGAGGGGGAGAACGAGTGAGTGGGAGGGAGGGGGAGAACGAGTGAGTGGTGGGAGGTGGAGAATGAATGAGTGGGGGGGAGGGGGAGAATGAGTGAGTGGGTGGAGAGGAGGAAGGTGAGGGGGAGAGTTAGTGGGGGGCAGAACGAGTGAGTGGGGGGGAAGGGGAGAACGAGTGAGTGGGGCTGAGGGGGAGAATGAGTGACTGGGGGGGAGAACGAGTGAGTGGAGGGAGGAGGAGAACGAGTGAGTGGGGGGCAGAAAGAGTGACTGGAAGGGAGAGGCAGAACGAGTGAGTGGGGGGGAGGGGGAGAATGAGTGAGAGGGCGGTAGGGGGTGAACGAGTGAATGGGGGGTGGCTGGGAGGGTGAGAACGAGTGAGTGGGGGGGAGGGGGAGAACGAGTGTGTGGGGCGTGGAGGGGAGGGGGAAAATGAGCGAGTGGGGTTGAGGGGAGAATGAGTGAGTGGGCGGAGGGGGAGAACGAGTGAGTGGGGGGAGAGGGACGGGGAGAGTGAGTGGGGGGAAGGGGGAGAATGTGTGAGTGGGGGGAGTGAGAGAATGAGGGGGGGTGGAGGGGAGGGGGAGAACGAGTGAATGGGAAGGGGAGGGGCAGAACGAATGAATGGGCGGTGGAATGGGGAGAACGAGTGAGTGAGGGGGGAGCTGGAGAACGAGTGTGTGGGGGGGAGGGGGAGAACGAGTGAGTGGGGGGGAAGGGGGAGAACGAGTGAGTGGGGGGGAGAACGAGTGAGTGGAAGGGGGAGAACGAGTGAGTGGGTGGTGAAGGGGAGAACGAGTGAGTGGAGGGAGGAGGAGAACGAGTGAGTGGGGGGCAGAAAGAGTGACTGGAAGGGAGGGGCAGAACGAGTGACTGGGAGGGAGGGGGAGAATGAGTGAGTGGGGGGTAGGGGGTGAACGAGTGAATGGGGGGTGGCTGGGAGGGTGAGAACGAGTGAGTGGGGGGGAGGGGGAGCACGAATGGGTGGGGCGTGGAGGGGAGGGGGAAAATGAGCGAGTGGGGGTGAGGGGAGAATGAGTGAGTGGGGGGAGGGGGAGAACGAGTGAGTGGGGGGAGAGGGACGGGGAGAGTGAGTGGGGGGAAGGGGAGAACGTGTGAGTGGGGGGAGTGAGAGAATGAGGGGGGGTGGAGGGGAGGGGGAGAACGAGTGAATGGGAAGGGAAGGGGCAGAACGAATGAATGGGCGGTGGAATGGGGAGAACGAGTGAGTGAGGGGGGGAGCTGGAGAACGAGTGTGTGGGGGGGAGGGGGAGAACGAGTGAGTGGGGGGGAAGGGGGAGAACGAGTGAGTGGGGGGGAGAACGAGTGAGTGGAAGGGGGAGAACGAGTGAGTGGGTGGTGAAGGGGAGAACGAGTGAGTGGAGGGAGGAGGAGAACGAGTGAGTGGGGGGCAGAAAGAGTGACTGGAAGGGAGGGGCAGAACGAGTGAGTGGGGGGGAGGGGGAGAATGAGTGAGTGGGGGGTAGGGGGTGAACGAGTGAATGGGGGGTGGCTGGGAGGGTGAGAACGAGTGAGTGGGGGGGAGGGGGAGCACGAATGGGTGGGGCGTGGAGGGGAGGGGGAAAATGAGCGAGTGGGGGTGAGGGGAGAATGAGTGAGTGGGGGGAGGGGGAGAACGAGTGAGTGGGGGGAGAGGGACGGGGAGAGTGAGTGGGGGGAAGGGGAGAACGTGTGAGTGGGGGGAGTGAGAGAATGAGGGGGGGTGGAGGGGAGGGGGAGAACGAGTGAATGGGAAGGGGAGGGGGAGAACGAGTGAATGGGCGGTGGAATGGGGAGAACGAGTGAGTGAGGGGGGAGGTGGAGAACGAGTGTGTGGGGGGGAGGGGGAGAACGAGTGAGTGGGGGGGGAAGGGGGAGAACGAGTGAGTGGGGGGGAGAACGAGTGAGTGGAAGGGGGAGGGGACGAGTGAGTCGGGGGAGGGGGAGAACGAGTGAGTGGGGACGAGGGGGGGAATGAGTGAGTGGGGGAAGGGGGAGAACGAGTGAGTGGGGCGGGAGGGGGAGAACGAGTGAGTGGGGGGGGAGGGCGAGAACGAGTGAGTTGGGGGTGAGTGGGAGAACGAGTGAGTGGGGGGGGAGGTGGAGAACGAGTAAGTGGTGGGGGGAGGGAGAAAACGAGTGATTGGGGGGGAGGGGGTGAACGAGTGAGCGGGGGGGAGGGGGAGAATCAGTGAGTGGGGGTGAGGGGGAGAACGAGTGAGTAGGGGGAAGTGGGAGAACAAGTGAGTTGGGGGGAGGGGGAGAAAGAGTGAGTGGGGGGGAGGGGGAGAACGAGTGAGTGAGTGGGCGGGGAGAACGAGTGAGTGAGTGAGAGGGGGAGGGGCAGAATGAGTGAGTGGGGGAGAAGGAGCGAGTGAGAGGAGTGTGGAGGGGATGGGGAGAGTGGGGGGCAGGGGAGAGTGGGGGGCAGCGAGAGTGAGGGTGAGAACGAGTGAGTGGGGGGGAAACGAGTGAGTGGGGGGTGGGGGGCGAGGGAGAGAACGAGTGAGTGGGGGGCAGAATGAGTGGGTAGGAGGGAGGGGGAGAACGAGTGAATGGGAAGGGGAGGGGAAGAACGAGTGAATGGGCGGTGGGATGAGGAGAACGAGTGAGTGGGGAGGAGGTGGAGAACGAGTGAGTGGAGCGGGAGGGGGAGAACGAGTGAGTATGGGGGGAGGGGGAGAACGAGTGAGTGGAGCGGAAGGGGGAGAACGAGTGAGTGGGGGGGAGGGGGAGAACGAGTGAGTGGGGGGGATGGGGGAGAACGAGTGAGTGGGGGGGAGGGGGAGAACGAGTGAATGGGACGGGAGGGGGAGAACGAGTGAGTGGGAGGGGGAGAACGAGTGAGTGGGGGGTGAGGTGGAGAACGAGTGAGTGAGAGGGGGAGGAGGAGAATGAGTGAATGGGGGGGAGAGGGAGAACGAGTGAGTGGGAGGGGGACGGGGCGAACGGGTGTGTGGGAAGGGGAGAACGAGTGAGTGGGAGGGGTCGAGGGAGAACGAGTGAGTGGGGAGGGTGACCGAGTGAATGGGAGGGGGAGGGGGAGAACGAGTAAGTGGGGGGAGGGGGAGGTGGAGAATGAGTGGGGGGATGGGGTGAACGAGTGAGTGGGGGGGAGAACGAGTGAGTGGGGGGGAGGGAGAGAATGAGTGAGTTGGGGGGAGGGGGAGAACGAGTGAGTGGGGGAGAGGGGGAGAACGAGTGAGTTGGGGGGAGGGGGAGAATGAGTGAGTGGGGGGGAGGGGTAGAGCGAGTGAGTGAGTGGGGGGAGAGAACGAGTGAGTGAGTGAGAAAGGGAGGGGGAGAAGGAATGAGTGAGAGGAGTGGGGAGGGGATGGGGAGAGTTGGGTGGAGGGGAAGAGTGGGGGGGGCGAGAGTGAGGGGGAGAACGAGTGAGTGGGGGCGGGAAACGAGTGAGTCGGGTGTGGAGGGGAGGGAGAGAACGAGTGAGTGGGGGGGGAGAATGAGTGGGTGGAGGGGAGGGGGAGAACGAGTGAATGGGAAGGGGATGGGGAGAACGAGTGAATGGGCGGTGGGATGGGGAGAACGAGTGAGTGAGGGGGAGGGGGAGAACGAGTGAGTGGGGGGAAGGGGGAGAACGAGTGAGTGGGGGGGGAAGGGGGAGAACGAGTGAGTGGAGGGGAGAACGTGTGATTGCGAGGGGGAGAACGAGTGAGTGGGGGGGGGAAGGGGGAGAACGAGTGAGTGGGGGGGAGAACGTGTGATTGCGAGGGGGAGAACAATGAGTGGGGGGGAAAGGGGAGACCGAGTGAGTGGGGGGGGAGAACGAGTGTGTGGGGGGGGAGGGGGAGAACGAGTGAGTGGTGGGGGGGCGGAACGAGAGAGTGGGGGAGGAGAGGGAGAACGAGTGAGTGGGGGGAGAACGAGTGAGTGGGGGGGAGAACGAGTAAGTGAGGGGGAAGGGAGAGAACGAGTGAGTGGGGGAAGGGGAGTGGGAGAGTGTGTGGGGGGCGAGAACGAGTGAGTGGGGGGGAGAACGACTGATTGGGGTGAGGGGAGAACGAGTGAGTGAGTGAGAGGGGGAAGGGGAGAAGGAGTGAGTGGGGGAGAAGGAGTGAGTGAGAGGAGTGGGGAGGGGATGGGGAGAGTGAGGGAGAGGGGGAGAGTGGGGGAGAACGAGTGAGTTGGGGGGAGGGAGAGAACGAGTGAGTTGGGGGGAGGGGGAGAACGAGTGAGTGGGGGGGGAGAACGAGTGAGTGAGTGGGCGGGGAGAACGAGTGAGTGAGTGAGAGGGGGAGGGGGAGAAGGAATGAGTGGGGGAGAAGGAGTGAGTGGGGGAGAAGGAGTGAGTGAGAGGAGTGGGGAGGGGATGGGGAGAGTGTGGGGGGAGGGGGAGAGTGGGGGAGAACGAGTGACTGAGGGGGAGAACGAGTGAGTGGGGGGGAAACGAGTGAGTCGGGGGTGGAGGTTGAGAGAGAACGAGTGAGTGGGGGGGGGGGGATGAGTGGGTGGGGGGGAACATCGAAAACCAAGAAACATAGAAAATAGGTGCAGGAGCAGGCCATTCAGCCCTTCTAGCCTGCACCGCCATTCAATGAGTTCATGGCTGAACATGAAACTTCAGTACCACCTTCCTGCTTTCTCGCCATAATCCTTGATCCCCCGAGTAGTAAGGACTTCGTCTAACTCCCTTTTGAATATATTTAGTGAATTGGCCTCAACTACTTTCTGTGGTAGAGAATTCCACAGGTTCACCACTCTCTGGGTGAAGAAGTTTCTCCTCATCCCGGTCCTAAATGGCTTACCCCTTATCCTCAGACTGTGACCCCTGGTTCTGGACTTCCCCAACATTGGGAACATTCTTTCTGCATCGAACCTGTCGAAACCAGTCAGAATTTTAAACGTTTCTATGAGGTCCCCTCTCATTCTTCTGAACTCCAGTGAATACAAGCCCAGTTGATCCAATCTTTCTTGATCGGTCAGTCCCGCCATCCCGGGAATCAGTCTGGTGAACCTTCGCTGCACTCCCTCAATAGCAAGAATGTCCTTCCTCAAGTTAGGAGACCAAAACTGTACACAATACTCCAGGTGTGGCCTCACCAAGGCCCTGTACAACTGTAGCAACACCTCCCTGCCCCTGTATTCAAATCCCCTCGCTATGAAGGCCAACATGCCATTTGCTTTCTTAACCGCCTGCTGTACCTGCATGCTAACCTTCAATGACTGATGTACCATGACACCCAGGTCTCGTTGCACCTTCCCTTTTCCTAATCTGTCACCATTCAGATAATAGTCTGTCTCTCTGTTTTTACCACCAAAGTGGAGAACCACCGAGTGGGTGTCGGTAGGGGGAGAACGAGTGAGAGAGGGGGCGGGGAGGGGGTGAACGCATGAGTGAGTGGGGGGGAGAACGAGTGAATGGGAAGGGGAGGGGGAAAACTGTGAATGGGTGGTGAGATGGGGAGAACGAGTGAGTGAGGGGTGAGGGGGAGAACGAGTGAGTGGTGGGGGAAGGGGGAGAACGAGTGAGTGGGAGGGGAGAACGAGTGAGTGGGGGGAGGACGAGTGTGTGGGGGGTGCGGGGGTGAGGGAAAATGAGTGAGTGGGGGGGGTGAACGATTTGGTGGGGGGAGGGGGAGAACGAGTGAGTGGGGGAGGAGGGGGAGAACGAGTGAGTTGCGGGGGAGGAGGAGAACGAGTGAGTGGGGGGGAGGGGGCGAACGAGTGAGTGGGGGGGAGGGGGAGAACGAGTGAGTGGGAGGGGAGAACGAGTGAGTTGCGGGGGAGTAGGAGAACGAGTGAGTGGGGGGGGAGGGGGAGAACGAGTGAGTGGGGGGGAACGTGTGTGTGGGGAGTGCGGGGGTGGGGGAGAACGAGTGAGTTGCAAGGGAGGAGGATAAAGAGTGAGTGGGGGGGAGGGGGAGAATGAGTGAGTGGGGGGTGGGAGGGAGGGGGAGAATGAGAGAGTGGTGGGGGAGGGGGAGAACGAGTGAGTGGGGGGGAGGGTAGAACGAGTGAGTGGGGGGGAGGGGGAGAACGGTTGAGTGGGGGGGAGGAGGAGAACGAGTGAGTGGGGGGGAGGGGAGAACGAGTGAGTGGGGGGGAGGGGGAGAACGAGGGAGTGGGGGGGAGGTGGAGAACGAGTTAGTGGGGGTGAGGTGATGAACGAGTGAGTGAGTGGGGGGAGGGGGAGAACGAGTGAGTGGGTGTCGGTAGGGGGAGAACGAGTGAGTGAGTGGGGGCGGGGAGGGGGTGAACGAGTGATTGAGTGGGGGGGAGAATGAGTGAGTGAGTGTGGGGGGAGGGGAGAAGGAGTGAGTGGGGGAGAAGGAGTGAGTGAGAGGAGTGGGGAGGGAATGGGGAGAGTGCGGGGAGGGGGAGAGTGGGGGGGAGGGCGAGAGTGAGGGGGAGAGTGAGAGGAGTGGGGGGCTGGGAGGGGGAGTGGAAGAGTGAGAGGAGTGGGGGGAGGAGGAGAGTGAGGGGGAGGGGGAGAGTGGGGGGTAGGGGGAGAGCGGGGGGGAGGGCGAGAGTGAGGGGGAGAGTGAGAGGAGTGGGGGGAAGGGCAGTGAGAGGAGTGGGGGGGCTGGGGAGAGTGAGAGGAGTGGGGGGGAGGGGGGAGTGAGAGGAGTGGGGGGGAGGGTGAAGTGAGAGGAGTGGGGGGGAGGGGGGAGTGAGAGGAGTGGGTGGTGGGGGGGGAGGGGGAGAGTGAGAGGAGTGGGGGGGAGGGGGAGAGTGAGAGGAGTGGGTGGGGGGGAGTGGGGGGAGGGGGAGAGTGTGGGGGAGGGGGAGAGTGGGGGGAGTGGGAGAGAGTGGGGAGCGGGAGGGGGAGGGGAACAGTGGGGGAGAGGGGGGGACAGTAGGGAAAGGGGAAGAGTGAGAAGAGTGGGGGAGGGGGAGAGTGGGGGGGAGAGTGGGGGGGAGAGTGAGAAGTGGGGGTGAGAGTGAGAAGTAGGGGGTGGAGAGTGAGAATTATGGGGAGGGGGAGAGTGAGGAGTGGGGAGGGGAGAGTGAGAGGAGTGGGGAGAGTGTGAGTGAGAAGAGTGGGGAGGGGAGAGTGAGAGGGGTGGGGAGGGGAGAGTGACAGGAGTGGGGAGGGGAGAGTGAGAGTGAGGTGAGAGGAGTGGGGAGGGGAGAGTGAGAGTGAGAGGAGTGGGGCGGGGAGAGTGAGAGTGAGAGTGAGAGTGGAGAGGGGAGGCAGAGGAATGGGGAGTGGGGAGGGGGGCAGAGAAGCGGGGAGTGGGGAGGGGGGCAAAGGAGTGGGGAAGGGGAGTGGGGAGAGGAGGCAGGGGAGTGGGGAGTGGGGAGCAGAGGAGTTGGGAGCAGAGTAGTTGGGAGTGGGGAGCAGAGGAGTGGGGAGTGGGGAGCAGAGGACGTTTTTAAAAATTGCTACTTTTAGATAAAATTTTATTCAATGAAACCATTATTGTACTGTGTCTCACTCACTCCTGGGACATTGACAACGTTTATGAAAGACAACTGTAAATGTGTGATTGAGGGCGTCCCTTTTAAACTCAGACCTTATCCTGGATGGCCCAGACCCAACTGACTGGGGTTTCCCTGAGTCTTGTGAACATCACGTAACTGGGTCAGCCCCTCCCAATGCAACAGCTCCAGCAACCTGTGAGCATCCTCACCGGGGCATACATTACAGTGTGACACGTGCGACAGCTGGATAGCCCCACGGCCACACTGCAAAGCCGCGTGAAGTATGGTTACTTGGATGTACACCCAGTGATTCCTGCCTCGGGTCGTTATGTACACCCAGTGACCTCCCCTCTAGGGTCATTATGTGCACACAGTGACTCCCCCCGTCAGGCCGTTATGTGCACACAGTCACTCCCCCCTCGGGTCATTATGTACACACAGTGACCACCGCCTCAGGCCGTTATGTGCACACAGTGAACCCCCTCGGGTCATTATGTACACACAGTGACCCCCCACCCTCGGGCCATTATGTACACGCAATGACACCCCGCCCCCCTCGGGCCGTTATGTACACACTTGGATGAGCCCCCATTGCGTGGACACAACCCCTCCCCCCTCGGGGTGGGACAGTGAGCCCCTTTCTCTCTCCAATCCTGTACTGGGATTTAATTCTGTGCCTGGTGTGGGTCTGAGACAACGAGCCTCTTTGAATAGCCGTTAGAATAGGAGAAATTTTTGACTGCACTGTCCAATCATTTGCAAGGCTTTTACAGGTCACAATCCTTCATAGACTTGCTGATACATGTTTGCACGTTGGTGAGGTGATGTTCCGTCCACCACAGAGTTCAAGTGTCAATCAGCGAACACACAACCGATTTATAGCAGGAACTCCGCATATATGTCAGCCCAAAGCCGACTGAAGAAAAGTTCTCCCAATCACATTCAAATGATACAAAAGTTCATTATCCGCATAGAATCACTTCAGTACAGTAGTGCTGGTCATGTTGAACAAACCTCACATATCTGTTAATATGTACAGCACATTTCATTACATTTGCATCAACAATGGCTTTTCTTCATTATCCACCATCTTCTGGGCCACTGTGAAGCTGCAGCAAAATGGAGGGAGTGATGTCGCTGGGCCAAAGTCAGGCCAGTCCTCCAGCAATGGGCGGTATCCAGCGCAGCGTTAACAGGCGGTAGCAGGCCTTAAAAAACACATTTTAATGGAATTTCGGGCTGGGAGGGAGTTTTTCGACTGTTTGGGATCTGCAAAGTGGGCGGGGGCTTTGCAGCATCGGCGGCGGTAATGGGTGGCTCAAATTATCACCACGCTAATCGACAGCGGTAACTGTGGTAACGGGCATCCCAAATTACCACCGGCGCTAATCGAGAGCGTTAACTGTGGTAACGGGCATCCCAAGTTACCACCGGCGCTAATCGGGGGCGGTAACGGCGGTGACTCGGTGGTAGCGGCGGGTAATGGTGGGCCCAATTTACCGCCGGTGCTAATCGGGGGCGGTAACGGCGGTAACGGGTGCTAATTTCCATTTTTTATCAAAACGGGTGGTAACTGGACGGTAAATGAGCAATTTGAGAAGAAATTCGAGCCCGTGTGTTTTCCTGATCATCAACTATTGATCCTCACTCAATCAATGCACATTAGAATGGTTCATCCGTCAGTCTGGATGTCCGTTTGCCTGCATTAGTGGTAGCCAATTGTGTCTATTGGCCTTCACCATGACAGTGGCTAAAAAAACCAGCCAAAAACTAAATGCCATCATCACTCAGAGATCCCAAGTGTTTCTAATACCGACATTGTGGCTCTCCCATCCTGGCTCTGCGTCTCGCCCAGTGACAGCGCAGGTCGGAGGTCATCACGCTGGATACCTTGTGTTCCTGATTATTCCCGGGTGTTGATTTTAACGGTGAGATATTGGGGAGAACCACGGGTTAGGTGCGCTGGCCCTCAATGCCTGATTCACTGCTCTGTGCTCCCGTCAAGCGAGACTCTGCCCCGGGAGCAAAGTCCTTGTATTTGGGCCCTCAGATATACAGGCAGGGTTCGTACAGGTGAGTGCTGGGCCTGGCTGGCCAGCAATTCCTTGCTCTAGGATGGGACGCTGCAGGCTTGCCATCCCAATCCCCCAGTTCTATTCAATATCTGTTGATTCAACGCCAGATGTCACACACTCAGATCAGCTGACATTTGTCGTCTGCCTAGTTGTAACGACTGGTCCTGAGGAAAGGTTCCGTAAGTTCTTGCCGATAATCGGTCATATGGGACAAAAAATAGCAGAAATAATACTGGCCTTTCTGGATGAGAACAGGATCGACCTACAAAATTGCTGCGGTCAATTGTCTGATAATACTTCAAATATGAGTGGGAAATACATTGGTGCCCAAGCTTCCATCAAAGAGCAATGCCCATAGAAACATAGAAACATAGAAAATAGGTGCAGGAGTAGACCATTAGGCCCTTCGAGCCTGCACCACCATTCAATAAGATCATGGCTGATCATTCACCTCAGTACCCTCTTCCTGCTTCCTCTCCTACCCCTTGATCCCTTTAGCCGTAAGGGCCACATCTAACTCCCTGTTGAGTTTATCCAACGAACTGGCATCAACAACTCTCTGCGGTAGGGAATTCCACAGGTTAACAACACTCTGAGTGAAGAAGTTTCTCCTCATCTCAGTCCTATATGGCTTACCCCTTATCCTTCGACTATGTCCCCTGGTTCTGGACTTCCCTAACATCGGGAACATTCTTCCTGTTTCTAACCTCTCCAGTCCCATCAGAGTTTTATATGTTTCTGAGGTGACCTCTCATCCTTCTACACTCCAGTGAATAAAGGCCCAGTCAATCCAGTCTCTCCTCATATGTCAGTCCAGCCATCTAGGGAATCAGTCTGGTGAACCTTCGCCGCACTCCCTCAATAGCAAGAACGTCCTGCCTCAGATTAGGAGACTAAAACTGAACACAATATTCCAGGTGTGGCCTCGCCAAGGCCCTGCAGAACTGCAGTAAGACCTCCCTGCTCCTATACTCAAATTCTCTATCTATGAAGGCCAACATGCCATTTGCCTTCTTCACCGCCTGCTGTGCCTGCATGCCAACTTTCAATGACTGATGTACCATGACACCCAGGTCTTGTTGCACCTCCCCTTTGCCTAATCTGCCGCCATTCATATAATATTCTGCCATCGTGTTTTTGCCCCCAAAGTGGATATTCTCACATTTAGCCACATTATACTGCATCTGCCATGCATTTGCCCACTCACCATCCTGTCCAAGTCACCCTGCAGCTTCTTAGCGTCCTCCTCACAGCTCACACCACCACCCAATTTAGTGTCATCTGCAAACTTGGAGATTATACTCTCAATTCCTTCATCTAAATCATTAATGTATATTGTAAAGAGCTGGGTTCCCAGCAATGAGCCCTGTGGCACCCCATTAGTCACTGCCTGCCATTCTGAAAAGGATCCATTTATCCCGACTCTGCTTCCTGTCTGCCAACCAGTTCTCTTTCCATGTCAGTACATTACACCCAATACCATGTGCTTTAATTTTGCACACCAATCTCTTGTGTGGGACCTTGTCAAAAGCCTTTTGAAAGTCCAATCCACCATATCCACTGGTTCTCCTTTGTCCACTCTGCTAGTTACATCCTCAAAAATGTCCAGAAGATTTGTCAAGCATGATTTCCCTTTCAGAAATCCATGTTGACTTGGACCGAACCTGTCACTGCTTTTCATCTTTAGTAATTGATTCCAACATTTTCCCCACTGCTGATGTCAGGCTAACCGATCTATAATTATCCATTTTCTCTCTCCCTCCTTTTTTAAAAAGTGGTGTTACATTAGCTATCCTCCAGTCCATAGGAACTGATCGAGAGTCGATAGACTTTTGGAAAATGATCACCAATACATCCACTATTTCTAGGGCCACTTCCTTAAGTACTCTGGGATGCAGACTATCAGGCTCCAGGTATTTATCGGCCTTCAATTCCATCAATTTCCCTAACATAATTTCCCACATAATAAGGATATCCTTCAGTTCCTCCTTTTCACTTGACCCTCGGTCCCCTTGTACTTCCAGAAGGTTATTTGCGTCTTCCTTCGTGAAGACAGAACCAAAGCAGTTGTTCAACTGGTCTGCCAATTCTATCTTCCCCATTATTAATTTACCTGAATCTGACTGCAAGGGACGTACGTTTGTCTTCAAGATTCTTTTTCTCTTCACATATCTATAGAAGCATTTGCAGTCAGTTTTTATGTTCCCGGCAAGCTTCCTCTCATACTCTATTTCCCCCCTCATAATTAAACCCTTTGTTCTCCTCTGCTGAATTCTAAATTTCTCAGGTTTGCTGCTTTTTCTGGCCAATTTATATGCCTCTTCCTTGGATTTAACAATATCCTTAATTTTCCTTGTTAGCCACGGTTGAGCCACCTTCCCCGTTTTATTTTTACTCCAGACAGGGATGCACAATTGTTGAAGTTCATCCATGTGATCTTTAAATGTTTGCCTTTGCCTATCCACCATCAACCCCTTAAGTATTATTTGCCAGTCTATTCTTGCCAATTCACGTCTCATGCCATCGAAGTTACCTTTCCTTAAGGTCAGGTCCCTAGTCTCTGAATTAACTGTGTCACTCTTCATCTTAATAAGGAATTCTACCATATTATGGTTACTCTTCCCCAAGGGGCCTCGCTCAACAAGATTGCTCATTCGTCCTTTCTCATTACACATCACCCATTCTAGGATGGCCAGCCTTCTAGTTGGTTCCTCAACATATTGGTCCAGAAAACCATCCCTAATACACTCCAGAAAATCCTCCTCCATTGTATTGCTACAGTTTGGTTAGCCCAATCTTTGTGGAGATTAATGTTGCCCATGATAACTGCACGCATCCCTAATTTCTTGTTTGATGCTGTCCCCAACCTCACTACTACTGTGTGGTGGTCTGCACACAACTCCCACTAGTGTTTTCTGCCCTTTGGTATTCCGCAGCTCCACGCATACAGAGTCCACATCATCCAAGCTAATGTCCTTCCTTACTAGCAACGCTACCCCACCTCCTTTTCCTTTTTGTCTATCCTTACTGAATGTTGAATACCCCTGCATGTTGTGTTCCCAGCCTTGGTCACCCTGGAGCCATGTCTCCATCATGCCAATTATATCATATTCATCAATTGCTGCCTGTGCAGTTAATTTGTCCACTTTATTACGAATACTGCTCGCATTGAGGCACAGAGCCTTTAGGGGTGTCTTTTTAACACATTTTGCCCTTTTAGAATTTTGCTGCAAAGTGGCCCTTTTTCAGTCGTTAAACCCCTCCTCAACAGCACTGACAAACGCTCCACCGAGGACATTGGTTCTGATCCTGCCCAGGTGCAGACTGTCCGGTTTGTACTGGTCCCACCTTCCCCAGAACCGGTTCCAATGTCCCAGGAATTTGAATCCCTCCCTTCTGCACCATTCCTCAAGCCACATATTCATCTGAGCGATCCTGTGATTCCTACTCTTACTAGTGGCACTGGTAGTGTAAATACGGATTCTTTTCCCTCAATCTGGTTCAGCAAATTCACTGAGTCGAACACCGTTGCCGCTTATAACAAAGCAGATTTTATTAATTGTTTCACCGGCCGGGACTTATCAGAAAGAAGGAATGCTCTCCCTCTGGAGTGGACCCACTTCCTATGGACAAGTCCTGTTACAATGTAGGGTCGCAACGGTTGTACATTTTCAGTACATGATACAATTAGAGTGACATTCAGTTCAGCATATCCCCTTATGATCCCTCCTTCCCTTTGTCCACTCATGAGCCGACATCTGTATGGGCTGTTTTTACACAAAGAGCCTTTCAGAGCCTTTCTCACCCTTTATTGTTTCAAGTTTACTGGTGTGACTTTGCAAGACCTTGAGCCAGTCTGTTATTTGTGCCAATGTTGTAACATTTGCAGTCTGACATTCTTAAGACTATTCCGCCATGAATCCTTTGTTCAATTTCACTGTCTGTATACATTTTCCAACATTCTCAACTTCAATGTCTGTATACATTTTCCCACATTCTCAACTTCAATGTCTGTATACATTTTCCAACATTCTCATTCCCCCCTTTTATCATTCCATGATAACCTTTATAATTATTCTAGGAGTATTCAATTCAGCCATTCACACTGTCTTTCCTGATCCTCCTTGTCGAGTAGTTCTTTAGTTTGCTGGATCATAACCCGGGAGCCCGTGGCCACAAGAGCGTTTGCTAACCTTGCCATCATGACTTTACAACAAAGGTTAAAGCAACAACAATCAAGCAACAGGTAATTATTACTTCGATGAGAATAATTGCCCCATGCATTAGATAGGATCCCCAGGATCCACCTAATAGCCAATAAAACCAGCTAGATCCTCCTGCTGGCGTGGATAACTTCTTCAACTCCCTTCTTATGTTATCAGCGAGATTGGTTATGTTTTCTGAACTATCGGGAATGTAAGTGCAACATTCAGATCCTATCAGGGCACATGTTCCCCCTTTCTCAGGAAACAGGTAATCGAGGGCCATTCGGTTTTGTAATGCTATGGTCCGCATTGCTACCATTTCAGCCGTGATGTCCTCCAGAGCTTCAGCGGAAAATTTAGCTATCAGTTCCAATACCCTCTCTAGGTTCTGTACTTCATCCATGGTGCGTCCTATCCCGAATGGGAACATCATGACACCAAAGAACCTTTCGACGGGATGAGGGCTCGCCTGTGTCGGCTGGAGGCATGTGCATCTGCCAAGGTACGTGTTTGCCGCACAAATGGCACCACATATCCCAGATAGCAGGACCCTGTCCATCGCCAAGGCAACCAGGGATATTCCCTATGCCCGCACACAAAATATGTGGCGTTATACGCTGCCTTCTGATATATTGTGTTGGGTTCCCAAGACTGGGCCCACAGACATCCACCTGTTTTATTCGGAAGGTGAGAGAGGATAGTGACTCGTGCACCGGTTGTGATGTTGAGACTGTGTGGGCAATTGCTGTACCCTATGATCTGTCCCTTGCTACTGGATGTCATTTTGGGTTAAACATATGTTCCCGGTTGGCCTCCAGATCCCCGAGGCATTGGTCAGGACTAAGAATAAATGACCTCAGCGGGGGTCAGTCCAGCCTTACCGGTGGGAGTAGTTCGGATCTGGAATAGGGCTATAGGAAGGAGTTTGAGTCAATTGAGTCTGGTTAATGCTACCAGTTTTGTAAGCTTGGTTTTAAGAGTTTGATTAGCACGTTCAACTAGTCCCGCAGCTTGGGATCGGTAGGCACAAGGCAGCTGCTGGTTAATGCGCATCTGGGAACAGAATTCTTTGTTAACTTGGCCAATAAAGTGAGGGCCATTATCGGAACTCAGTCGAGCTGGGATACCATATCTCGGAACAATTTCCCTCATTAACACTTTAACAACAGTTTGAGCCTTATTGTCCAGGGTAGTGTAGGCTTCGATCCATTTGCTAAACACATCTACTATTACTAACACATGTTTGTAAGACTGAACTCTTTGCAACTCAATGTAGTCCAACTGCAATGTCTCAAAGGGACCTTCGGGTAGGGGCGTCATACCCCAATCACAGGAAAGTCCCTTCCCAGGATTCTGCAATGGCAAACCAGGCAGCGACTACTGATGTTCTGGGCGAGCGCCTGGATTCTAGGGTGCCAGCAAGTGGCCAAAATTGTGTCACTTCTTGTCCTTGCTCCATAATGAGCAGCAAAATGCATACATTCAATAACCCACAGGGCCAACTCGTCAGACATGCAAGTCTGTTCCGCGGGAGTGGTCTAGAGTTTAGAAACATTGTCATAAGTACATCAATAATTTTTCCACAACAGTTTATCTTTTTCAGGAGCATCCTCCTGTGCTTTAATGACATCATGGATGGTTGGCATTGGTTTTTCCGAGGCTAACTTATCCTTTGCAGGACTTTTAGTTTAACTCATCATTCTGGGCACTACAATTTGTTGTCCACGAGAGGCCTGTTTGGCCTCTTTGTCAGCACAGTGGGTCCCTATATCAACCGGGGGTTTTCCGGTGGTGTGGGCGGTACATTTAACAATGGTAATGCGCTTGGGGAGCATGAGGGCTTGCAACAAGTCAGATACGAGTTGCCTTTGGGATATCTCATTCCCTGTGAGGTTAGGAATCCCCTATTTTTCCATAATTGTCCGGAATCATGGGCTACCACAAAGGCATACCTAGAATCGGTATAGATATTGACCTTGAGGTGTTTAGCCAAGATACAGGCTCGGGTGAGGGCAAATAGTTCAGCTTGTTGGGCGGAATAGGCGGTTTCAAAGGCGGCAGTTTCCAAGACCTGATTCTCCTGGTTTACTATGGCGTATCCCGAAATTCGTCCGCCTTCTAGGTCAATGGAAGAGCTTCCGTCAAGATACATAATACAGTCGTGGTCCTCCATTGGTACATCAACTAAATCTTCCCGAACCGAGGTGGCCTCTTGAATTAAGATAAACAGTCATGACTGTGATTTTTCTCATCTTGGG